>NC_064861.1:76125785-76371902 GCF_024139225.1 Suncus etruscus | reverse complement strand
AGAAGGAAGGAAAGGAAGGAAGGAAGGAAGAAAGAAAGAAAAAAAAAGAAAGAAAGAAAGAAAGGAAAGAAGGAAGGAAGAAGGAAGGAAGGAAAGAAAGAAAGAAAGAAAGAAGAAGAAAGAAAAAAGAAAGAAAGAAAGAAAGAAAGAAAGAAAGAAAGAAAGAAAGAAAGAAAGAAAGAAAGAAGAAAGAAAGAGAAAGAAGGAAGGAAAGAAGGAAAGAAGGAAAGAAAGAAAGGAAAGAAGAAGGAAGGAAGGAAGGAAGGAAGGAAGGAAGGAAGGAAGGAAGAAGGAAGGAAAGAAGGAAAAAGAAGGAAGAAAGAAAGAAAAAAGAAAGAAAGAAAGAAAGAAAGAAAGAAAAGAAAGAAAGAAGAAAGAGAGAGAGAGAGAGAGAGAGAGAGAAAGAAAGAAAGAAAGAAAGAAAGAAAGAAAGAAAGAAAGAAAGAAAGAAAGAAAGAAAGAAAGAAAGAAAGAAAGAAAGAAGAAAGAAAGAAAGAAAGAAAGAAAGAAAGAAAAAGAAAGAAAGAAAAAGAAAGGAAATGATCACTCAGAAAAATTTTAACACATATGTTATGGGTCAAAATTTAAGAGAATTAAATAGATTATTAGGTGTGCAAATACTAGTGGTAAAACAGTACATACAAGAATTTCACATATTTCTGAGAAAATAAAATAAGAATTTCTTTATATTTGGGAAAACATTCCAATTATAAGAATTACACTGAATAATGGTTTGGAATTGGGATGTAGGAGGTATATTTAAGTAAACTTAATTTTTATTGTATTTTTCTAATGTGATTTTTAAAACTTTTTTATTTGTATATAAATGTTTGTATATGTGTATTGTTCTTTATAGTTTGTATGTCAACAAGTAAGTATAGTATAGTTTTAAATTTCCAAAGCTTAAATAAATACATGGATACTATATGTGTATATATATATTAACTACTGGTATATATCAAAATAAGTAATTGATAGATTATATTTTAAAATGAAATGATAAATGAATAATAAGATGACTATAGGAGCATATAAATATATAATGGGGCAGTAAATTATTTTCAAAGCATGATGCCAGAGACAGCAAAAGGAATAGATTAAAGATATGATCACTTAAATCCCTTTATCTTATTAGAAAGCACCATGAACAGAATTAAAAGATAGGAGGAAAACTTAAAAAAGGACAATTACAAGGTATATAAAAGATAAAGGGTTAATATCTTTGCTGTATAATATCCTACAATTCAGAAGAAAATTTTAAATATCCAAATTGAAACCACACATGACATAAATAGGTAATTCACCAAAGTACTATAGATATTCCATTAAAGATATAGAGATAGATAGCTACATAGATAGCTACATATGCTATACATTAAGTTTTAAAAATGAAAAGTAAAGTAAGATACATTTGATATTAAATTAGCATCACTTTGTTTAATCATAATAATAAAAGGGATCTCAGGAGCTAAAGCAGGATGCTTGCCTTGCATACAACTGACCAAGGTTCTATTCTCAGCACACCATGTGGACCTCAGAGCCCACTAGGGCTAATCCCTCAATACAGAGCTAGGAGTAAGCCCTGAGTACTACTGTATGTATGTGACCAAAAACTTAAAAAAAAATGAAAGGGGTCTGTCATAATTTGTGTTTGAGTGTGGAGAGATTATAATTTGACACTTCTGAAGATCAGGGCAATTTGACAACAGGTACATATTTCTTCAAGTGTACAGTCCTTCTAATCTACCAACTCTAATTACAGCAATTAGACCCAAGAAAATAATTTAAAATGCATACTAAAATTTAGCTAAAATTATAGTCATCCAAGTGTTGTTTATAAAAGTACAACCAGCTCCTTATTCTTTCTTCTGCCAAAGGTGGGAGAGGATGTGGTGGGGATACCAAGGCATCTGGAGGAAAAAAATTAGGCAGGATGCCTACCAAAGGATGAATGCAGTAGAAAAAGAACTTTGCATGATTGGGAGACCTCCAGGTGCCCTTTCAGATGAACAAGGTATGAAATGTATGCCCAGCAGGGCAATCAGAATCTCACAGATAAATCTGTGCTGCAGATGGTGACAGGAAATAAACCCTCCAGATTTATACCTCTGTTTTTTTTGTTAGTCATTTATCTAGTTACTTACCCACTGACCAACTAACTACATAGAGCAAATACCATTCTAGAAATTAGAAAAGGATATAAAGATATGGAGGATTGAATGGACAGATGAGTAAATGAATGAAAGGATGGAAAGAAGGATGGGTGATACGTGGATGAATGAATGACTAGTAAATAATAAAGAAGAAAATGAAATCAGAATCTAATTCTGATGTGAGAGCCAGCCCCTGGATTTTATTCCTCTTCTTTATAAACCCTGCATGTATACCAGTTTCAGCTCATAGCTTTTTTTCCTAAGAAAAGAGGTCAAGAAAATGTGGATGGCATAGAACCAAGTGATGAATTTTTTCTTCTTTTGCCTTGTCTTGTTTTATATCCAGCAGTGTTCAGGGCCTACTCCTGACTCTACATTCAGGGATCACTCCTGGTGAGACCCTAAGGGACCATACAGGGAATTGAACCCAGGTTAGCTGCATACAAGAGAAGCACCCCACCTGCTGAGCTATCGCTCTGATCTGAGAGTGATGACATTTTAACTTCTAGAGGAAAAGCCTAGAAAATGAATATGGTAAAGTACTAGAGGGAAGGAATTAAAAGGTTTGATGATGTAATAGGATAGATGATAAGGAAGCAGGAACAGCTCACTTGGATAATACTCCATAACTGGATACTAGGCATTAGACAAAACTGGTGCAGCAGACTGTCTAATTATCAGGTGCAGGTAACTATAATGTCAGAACAATGAAGAAAGACTTGGATAGGTCAATGGTACTCAATTTTCCACCCTCTCTCCCATGGTCTGTAGGGAGAGACCATTCTTCTAAACTTCTATGCATGATAAAAATATACTTATACATACATCCACTCACAGAAAAGGGGTACAATCTACCTCTCCATTGCACCCTTCTGGGGCTGAAAGGCCTCAGGATTGGAGATGAGTTGACCAAGAAAGGCATTCATAGTGCCCATCAGATCAGGGATAATAAAGCCCAGTAACCTTCTATGAGCCAAAGATAAGGATGTCAGTCGCCTATAGAAGACAGAAAAAAAGAAAAGAAAACTATGTAAACACCCACCCCTAGGACTTAATGAAATTAATGAATCCTGACAGATATGTCAGCATTCTTGCACTCATCAAAAGGTACAAGGAATATACTGCTATGCACAAGAGCACAGAAGGACAGAGCAAACCAAACAGCTGATTATAAAAGAGCAAGCAAAACACAGGCACACTATTTTCTTATATTTATCCAGCACATAAATATACAAAATTGTCTGAAAGGCCAAACAGTGTCAAAATTGGTTATCACTAAAAAATTTCCATTTCCTTCTTGCTACTCTTCTCTATTTTCAAATTTTCAAAACTATCTTGCAAAATGTGTAGAAATGAAAACCAAGCATTGTGCATAGATATACCCACAACTGAAGTACCATTAGATCCAATCTTCAGGAACACAGGACATGAACAGAAAAAAGAGGGATGAGGGTGTCCCCTGACTCCCAGATTCTGCAGAGGCTCTTGCTCCATCCAGCTGCTATGGCCTAGGTTATAAATAAGGGTTGAAAAAGCAATAACTTCTGAAAAAGTCAAATCCTCTTCTTCATAGTATGTAGTGAGTTCTAGCATTTTCCCAATAGGGGTACTGAGGCTGGGAAGTGGTTTTGCATCTTCTCTTGCCCTGCATTTCAAGATCATTTAGGAGTTAAACAGTTTTCATTACTACTGGGTATTTTTGCAAGTGCAAGCAACCCATGGCCCCAGTTTTATATGAGCACCCTGACTGCAGTGGTCACTCAGCAGACCTAATGTGACTGCCTAACAGGGAAGTGGCCTGGTCCCAACACACATACAATTTGGTCCGTAAATGGAAGGGCTGCACAGACTCTCCTAGAGCAACTGAGAGGACCTGAGTTTTCACCAATTTTCTTACTAAAAAAAAATAAGTATTTCCCAGCTCAGATAGAATAATACATCCTAAGATCAGGGCTCTCCTACATCTTTCTACTGTGTCCTGGCCCAAAACAAAGGGGTGCCAGATCCATGACCACTCTATTCCCCAAGACCCCATCCAAGTCTCTGCTCTCTGGAATCTGAAAGAAGTGATATGACCACATAGCCCAAATGAGAAGTGCTGATTTCTAGGATGCAGAAAACACTTCATTGCACTTTGTGTCTGCCTTCTAGGTTAGCACATCACACCCACCAAGGAGAACAGCAATCTTGAGCAACTTAAACCTTCCAGAAGTTTCCCCAAAAACAAACTGTCTAGCAGGACAATAGGGCCTGCACACCTGAAGTCAGGAGCTAGACCTGCCTCCTGAGGTTTCTTTTAGTCCTGTGATCTGGGAGGTCTACACCAGAAGATTTCAAGCTTAGGTCCACATGAGGATAACGTAATTGGGAAAACACTGCTTCCAGTACACTCTTCATGCTGTACTAAGTGCCCTCAGCATTGTCAGATACTGGTCCAATATCATTGTAAAGTTGAGCAAACCAAAGCACGCCTCTGATAAATGGAACAGACTACCTCAAATGGTCATGTACCCAGAAATCCCAATCTCTGCCACGAGTCATCACAAAGAATCTCCAAACCAGGAGTCTGGACAACCCCCATAGGTCCAGGTGAACTCAGAGCCAGATCTGTATTTATTATGGTCACACAAAGGTAATGTGGGTCTGAGAACACCCCATGTTTCTGGCAGGACTAACTAGGACATGGAAACAATGCAGAGAATAGAGTAGCAAGGAGATTTTAGGTGAGTTCCCAGGATGAAGGGAAAGGCTCAAAATATTCAGTGGCTGAGTTTACCTTACTTACAGTCCCACGAATTTTTCAACAGGTACCACGTGACCTTCCTGACACACCATATGCTCACTAAACACCTGCAGGTGTATTTAATCTATCCCTGGACTGATCACTCTGTGAGATCGAATTGTCCTGTGAGATATCAGCAACCTGGCACTAAAGGCCTCTGCCAGATCTGCCATCAGTAGCAAAAGAGTTGCAGGACCCAGAAACCCAGAGACCTGCTTTTTGGTGTGCAAGGCTGTAGAAGCCAGAATGCGGTCTGCTTTGAGGCAGCAAGTCAGTCTCAAGCACACATTTCCTCAATACCCTTTAGTGGCCAATTACTCACTTGACACCTTACCCTGGACTAGCCCAAGGGTTTGGTTTTCAGCAATCAGAACATCCCCTATATGTATATCACTTGTTCAGTGCCATGGGTATGAAAGTTCCCTATGCTTAAGAAACAAGGGACATGGCAGGACATGTACAGTACATGCCAGCAGTGAGAGGTCCTGAGCTCAGTCCCAAGCACTGCATACATCACCTGCTTGAGCACCAGCTTCAAGCCCATCTGGCTGGCCAACCCTTCCTCAGAGGATCTGGGTCCCCTGGGCATTGCTGGGGCTGGGTCCTATGAAAAAAGGACATCAGGCAAATAGAAAAACACACTCAGTATTTGACCTTTCGTTCTCATGTTCCTCCTTGCAGATTTTTTGAGGATGGAGTTAGTACTGTCAAAGGACTGCCTTGTCTTTTTGCACATTTTCATGAGATGATGTAAGGAGGCAAGTTCTTAAAAATATTGCAATGTTGGAAATTGCAGTCCTCTTAATAAGGCAGGCTGTTTGTCTGCAATCCATCCTTTGTCTGAGATGCCCAGCTGACATATGCTTCGGAGGCCAGGGCCAACAGCCTACTCTTGATGCTGCATTTAAACAACTGCCAGTAACTATCTCTAGGTGTTCTCACCTGCAAGATGTTCCCAATCATGCTCCCCATTCTGGGTGCATTAGCACTCTTGCACTGGCTGGAAGAAGGCAACACTCTATGTAAACATTTACCTCTGGATGAACAAGAAGTCTATAGTGTCAGTAGGCAGAGGAGTGGGACCTCACAATAAAGCTTTCTTTCTGGGAATGACCAACAGGTGAGCAGACACCTCAATCCTGTCTGCAGAGTTGGTTTCCATTCGACTTTAAAATAGTTAAAGTCTGTTTTGCTTTTTCAGTAACGAAGAACAATATGCACATACATTTGGGGAGTCAGGGAAATAATGCAACTCGGCGCTATTTGTAGGAAAGGCAGTGGAACCTGTATGCAAAGGCTGTTGCGGGAAAGGCATTGGGACCTGAGTAAGAGGCTCTTTTGGGAAAGACAGCGAGACTACATTCCCCACTGCTTGCACAGAGGCGGCACTGCCAGAGTTCCCTTCGAGGAGGGGAAACAGGAAGTTGTGACTGTTGGAACAGGTTGTTCCAAATGATCAGAATCCTCACACTCTTTAAGGATGAGCACTGTTTCCTCCTCAAAGGGTGAAATGAAATCTTCTTCTAGTCATTCTGAGGCGGCTTTAGAAGTATTATGCTGTTACAGATTTCAAAAGGTTAGCTTCAATGAACCTGACATCAGTCTAACCCAAAATAACCCATTCAAGAGAAAAGTAAGAAATAATTGCTGTTTTCTCTTTTTTTCCCCTCTGCTATATTGCTATAATGATTTTGCATAACAGATTGAACAAAGTGCTGTTGTGACAGGTGGTAGAATTCAGCTAGTAAGCACCGAGACAGGGTTCAATTTAGTTTGTGAATCCTTTAATTGTTGTGCAGCTAATTAAAGAAGGTTCTTTACACTCGCAAGTGTTTACCGTTGCTAGTATGCATACATGAAAAATTAAATTGTGCCTTCAAGGGCTGAGAACTATAGAAAAATCATAGCTGAGGCTGCAACATGCTTACCAGCTCAAAATAGCTGCTTTTCACAATTGGAATTTGTAAAACTTTTTGCTAAGCAAATATAGAGCTAATTAGAAGTGTTCGTTGGACCAATTAACATTTAAATAAATAAGCCATATTGCACATTTCACAGTCTTTATTTAATGATGCTTCTAACTCTTTGGAAAGATTCTCTTAAGTACAAATAAGTTGTCATAAAAATGAAAGATAAAAATAACCCCATAACCGTAGATGCTATTTTTTCCTTTTGCCTTGAAGTCCTTTACAAAAGCTCTGTACCTATTATTGAAGAAGAAAAAAGGGGGGGTTCACAACACACCTACCACCCACAATCTAGATCCTCTTTTCATCTTCCCTAGCTACCTTTCCCCTTCTCTGAATAGAAACAGAAAAACATATTTTATTACTATTTAAATGGTTAGGATAATTCTGCTTACTGACGGCTTTTACTCCATGATAGAAAAATCTGTTCTAGAAAATCCTACTTTAATCTGAGAACATGCGTAAGCAAGGAAGAGAAGAAGAGGAAGACCAAAAACAGCAGCGAGTAGAGACTGCAGCTCAGAGAGAAGTTCCGGGAATCTCCCCCCACCACCAACCCATGCACTCCTGCTCCTGCGCAGAGTCCAACCCAGTCTTGGGGCCCCTCCTTTTCTCCTTTCCATTCCTGAGGTCCCTTTCTCTTGAAGACCAAGATGCACAGAACCAAAAGAATAGATTAGACAACCCAGAAGTGACCCCAACAAGTATGACCAACCTAGCTGTTATAAAGGAGAAAAAGCAATTCAAAGCAATGGACAGTATTTCTAACAAATGGAGCTGGAGCAATTGGGCATTTTCAAGTAAAAATTTAAAAACCTTTGGGACTGGATGATAGTATCACAGGTAGAGTGACCCAGCATGCAGCTGACCACATTTGGTTCCCATATATGGTCCCACATGCAGAACCAGGGTTGACCCCTGAGAACAAAGCCAGAGTAAGTTCTGAACACTGCTTGTGTGCCCCCCCCAAAAAAACCAATAAATTTATATTAAAATTTTTAAACCTTGATCTAAAACTCAGATACAAAAGTTATCTTGAAATACACCATATATTTTAATGTGAAACAAAACTCTTAGAAGATAAAATAATAAAAAATCATCAGCACTTGGATCTTGGCAAACAACACTCAGTGACACCAAAAGCATAATCCATAAAAGTAAAAGATCAATAAATTGGAACTCAGAAAAATAAAATTTGTTCTGCAGAATATGAATAAGAATATGAAAAGACAAGTTACAGATCAGAAGAAAGTAGTTGCAAACCACATATCTGATACATATGTGAGTACATAAAAACTCTCAAAAAACAACATGACAAAGACAAGATAAGTGATATTAGAAAACACAGAAGATTTGGCCAAAAATTCTACCAAGAAAGAATAATTGTGTGGTTGGCAAATTTGTACATAAAAATGTTCCAAATTCCTATCTATTAAGGAAATAACAAATTAAAAACAAAATGCCATTTCAAAACACACTTACTGAAACTTAAAATTTAGAAAAGGCACAAAATCAAATTTTTCCATAGTATACAGAACAAGATATCTTCTATAATACTGGCTGAAATGTAAAAGGGCACGATTACTCTGGAAAATAAGTTTGTATTTCTTTAAAAATAAAATAAAAACCTACCCAATCAAGCAACTGCTCTGAACATGAATCTTCAAGATATAAAAACATTTCCACAAAAATATGTAAAGTATTTTCTTAACAGCATTATTTATAAAAGCCAAGAGTTGGAAATAATTAAATGTCCCATCATGAATAAGACAAAGCAAAGCCGTGGAGTATTACTAGGAAATGTAAAGAAATGAATAATTGATCAACTCAACAACTATGAAGATCACTTTTGTGCTGGACATTCAAAAGCCAGTGTCAAATGTTCAGATTACACTAATCAATTTAAACATTATCAAATGGAAAATTTTAGAACTGGAATACAATTAGTAGTTGCCAGAGGTTAGACATGATGGGAGCAGAAGATGGACATAAGGACAAAGAAGCAACATGAGAGAGATATCTGTAGGAATGGAAAGTTACATATTGATGAAGTGACAGTCGCAGAAGCAGTCGATGGCACACTGCTTCTAACAGACCATTGAAATGGCACCAATATCACAAAGTATAAGTAAAGACCACACAGGCTTCTCAATCCCTAATAATCTTGTGATTATTAAGAGTTCTTATTATTGAGTTTATCTTTTACTACTGATACCATGTTATCAAAGGTCACTTAAATGATGCCATAAATTAATGTTTGCTTTCAAATAAATACAAACACAAGGAATCTATATGCCTTCCACCCTTCATCTATTGTTCCCAACAGTCACAGCTTGTTTAAAACATGCTATGTCATGTCCAGGAAAGTGACCAGCTTCATTTCTATTTGACTGGTTTTAAATTCATGTATGTATATGTGTGCTTGTCTTTATTTCTGTGTGGGTTTTTTTATATATGTAAATCTTTATTTAAGCACCATAATTACAAGCATGTTTGTAGTTGGGTGTCAATCATAAACAGAATATTCCCCTTCACCAGTGCAACATTCCCACCATCAATACCCCCCTCTTCCCCCACCCCACCTGTGTTCACCACAGGCATTCTACTTCTCTCATTCTTTAACCTTGTCGTGCTAGTTGTTAGTGTAGTCATTTCCCTAACAGCATTCACCACTGTTTATGGTGAGCTACAAGTTGTGAGCTAGTCCTTCTGGCCCTTCCGGCTCTTAACTTTATTGTCTCTGGGCCTTATTACAGTAATGTTTTTAATTTTTCTTAAAATCCATAGATAAGTGAGACTATTCTGTGTCTATCTCTCTCCCTCTGACTTATTTCAACATAATAGATTCCATGTACATTCACGTATAGGAAAATTTCATAACTTCATCTCTCCTGATAGCTGTGATTGTGTTTCACCAACAAAAGGAGAAGGGATCATATTAAGTGGAGAAACCAAGCTTTTCTAATTCTTTACATCAAAGCTTCCCATTTAGAATAAAGAATACAGGTTTATATACTGTTATTAGTGTATTTGTGTGTGTGTGTGTGTGTGTGTGTGTGTGTGTGTGTGTTCATGAATCAAAAGATTTCAGAAGCAAACTTGGGGAAAAGTACACCTCTTTCAGTGAGTCTCAAGCCAGAGTTGCCACCCATGCCCTGAAGTTCAGACAAATAACAACCTGAGGGTCCTGGAGGAGGCAAAGGTTAGTGGGAAGTACTAGGTTGGATCTAGCTGAAGTAAGGATGTGCAGGTTTTCGGGAAAGCCCAGTGTCTGTCTGTAGTGATCAGAAGCCCTTGTCTCTTTTCTCTATTAGAGGGTCCAGCAGTATGAAAGCAGGGCACAGCCTCTCTTACCAGCCCACTTTCAAGTTCTTTCCCTGGTACTGGGGTCCTAATTGGTTGGCAGTCTACCTACAACCAATCAGTGGAAGACATAAGAGATGAAGAGGAAGAACTGTTAGAGACAAAAGTAAACCATAAACTTATAGAATATGAAATTAATTCAGAATAAATAGCATAAAATTAAACATATCCCTCCAAAAGAATTATCTGTGACCTTATAAATTTGCCTCTCCAGTGCCATCCAACAGACCAATTCATCTTTCTGGCATAGGGTTAATGGAAGTGAGGCTGGGAGAGTTGCTATACCACCCATCTCCCTTTGCTCCAAAGAAAGAATGAAGTATTTGCTTATTTACTTTTGCATGGTGGGTCGTCAAACCCAGGGTCTCCAACACAAGGTAAATGCTGTAATACTAAAACACATTCCCCAGACTCACATTTCTATTTGAGGAGGAAGCTTTGAAATACAGAATGAGGGAATAGGGATGTGGATGGAAGTAAGAGAATGCATATCTAGCTGGACTTTGGCTTTAATCTCTGGCACTATGTGGCACACAAAAAAAATCTGGCCCATACATTGAGCGTGGCTATACAGTCTCTCTAAAAAAGCAATGAAGCTAGAAAGATGGATCAAAGTTCTGGAACTCACACTTTGTATGTGGAAACTATGGGAGTTGAGGCAACACATGTTCCCAGGAGCACTATAGAATGCCCCTGGAGTTCAGTTGGATATAACTAACTGTCCTTGTTCCTTCCCCCTCCAAAGAAATAGAATATATAAGATCCAATAAAATAAGGAGATCAGTTTTTTAGGGCTGTGAAACTATTTTTCTGCATGATATTGCAATGGTGCCATTGAACGTTTGTACATTCACACACGTTCATAGAATGTGCACCACCATGAGGGAACCCTAATGTGGACACTGGATACCACACATGAAGTTGATGCCAGAGTAACTCTAACACATGTAATCACTCATGCCAGACAACTGTGGGTATGTTGTGTGTGTGTTCAGAGGTACAGAGTTTTACAGGATTTATATGGAAACTCTGTACACTCTGCACAGTTCTCCCATGAACCTAAAATTGCCTGAACATGTTATTCTTCTAAAAGACCACAATAAAAACAAAACCATTAGTTATCCAAAGTCTTAAATCTTAACTTGCATTAAAATAACAAAAATGTCTAACTAAACAGACCTGGAGAGAGCCATGCTCCTGAGTTTGGGCAACACAGATGTTCATGACTTTGGGATGTATTCCATGAGAGGCAAAGTTTTATGTCAAAGTGATCCTGGTGCCAGACCAAAGGAGAGTACAGGGGTTAAGATACTTGCCGCCCATGCAGCTGACTTCAGTTTAATTCCAGCACCACATATGGTCCAAGAACACAGAACCAGAAGTTAGCCCTGATCACTGAATGTGTGGCCTCTAAAACCAAATAAATGACTAAAGATACCAGGGCTAAGTATGATCTCTAATATTATTGAAGGAACAGCTGAACTCCTCTGGCAAGTTGTGTGGTAGAAACAGAATGACCAAAGGTCAGGGAGGCCCTGGATCATGCCCCAGCATGCAGAACCCTGGACCAGCTGCTGCTGTGCACATTCAGGCCAACCTTCTACCTCTGCTGTAAAACAGGCCATCAAACTAACCAAACAGTATCTCAGAACTTCACTGTAGGGACTACACAGCAGAAAATAAAGGTTATGGCACCATTTCAGTGACTAGATGCTACCTATATGATATTCCAAGGTGATAATGTTTGGCGTTTAGACAAACCATAAAGTACTTTCCCAGGATAGACTCCCTTTTTATTGTTGTATTGAAGTGAAAAGTTTGCTATAGTTTTATGATTTTGATGTGCAGTTATTGCTCCTTGCCATCATCAAAGAACCCAATACCCTCCACCACTGTCCTTAAGTCACTTGCAAGCCACCTTTTCATTAGATTCTCCTCACTGCTTGGTAATCTCAAGTTTATATTTCAAAGTCAAACTTTTAACATCATAGGTCAGAGCAATAGTACACCAGGTAAGATACTTGCCTTGTTCATGCCTGACCCATGTTGAATCACCAATATCACCTATGGGCCCCCAATATCCACTATAAGTAATCCCAGAACACAGAACTAGGAGTAATCTTTGAGCACTACTGGTGTGGCCCAACTCCCCCATACTGAAAACAAAACAAAAAGATACTATCATTGATCAATACTGTCTATGTCCTTACTTCGTCTTTGTACCAATAATGAGTGAGATTATTTGGTATTTGTCCTCTTTCTGTATCAATTTGCTTAACACAATGCCCACCTGTCACTTCAGGCTGCAGTGAAATGCAATATTTCAGTTTTCCTTATACAAGAAAAATTCTCCTTTTAAAACAACTTATTTTTATTAGTGACTGGAATATAATATAGCAGATAGGGTGGTTGCCTGGATGTGGCCAATGCATATTTGGTCCTCGGATCCTCATCAAGAGTAATCCCTGACTAAGTACAGAGGAGTAGGCCCTAAATAACTCTATGTGTGACTCAAAAAACAAAAACATTTTTATTAATATATGAGTTGGATGACATGAAAATTGGCAGCAATAAAATTCACCAATGGTTGGCCCTTCCACATCTAGCAAAAAGCTGAGCACTAGAAACTTCCTTCAGTCCACTGATACCAAAAGCATGTATTCAGGCAAGCAACAATTGCTTGCGTAGCTGCCTTGCTACTTGCTACTCTTAGGTACTGCCTTTCTTTTCCAGGTTAACATACTCCTGAGTTCTGTAGTTGAGATGTGAAACAAACTTCCAAACCCAGGATCATCCCTTTGGAGCCACAGGCAAACCAATGAATTTCTTTATCAGCACTTCTCTGGGCTGGAGTGCTGATCTGGAAAAGAAAAGTAAGTGACTTCTTCTGTAAAATGTCAGGATTGTACCATTGAGAGACAGAAAAAACAATCAATCCTCCCCCACGCAACAGAAGATATTTCAGTTTCTTTTTTCTTAGTGGGGAGGATTTAGTGGCACCTAAGGGCAGCAGAAAAGGATCCCAAAGAAAGAATTTCCTCTGGCAGACAAGATACACCTGAGCCAGTCCTATAGGTGTTTAATGGCTGAGATTGGGGACAGGGAGAGAGCAGACCCTGTGGGTAGAAAGGGTGGAATGAGAATTGTTCAAGAAATGAACGTTCATGAATGCAAATCTAGTAATTACGCACCCACACATATACCTATGGGTAGTTAGACATCTAACTACCCATTTGCACACACAATTACCCAATTTGTATGGGTTCACAATAGATAAGTAGGCAATAGGTGAGCACTCCTGTTGGACTAACTTGAGGAAATGTTAAGTAATCCTTTAATAAGAAGCGAGGAAATGAAATTCCTTCAAGGAAAGATCTTGGACCACCAATTAGATCAAAGCCAGGGGCATTTTGTTAAAGTCCTACTGCATGCACTTCCTCTGGGGGATCTGGGGTGCTATTTGTCTGTCTGGTTATGGGGCCCAGACAACTTTCCAGGCTCTTTTCTGCCTGTTTCTACTGCTGTCCTGATTCAACCCCCATCTCTGAACCTAAAATATTCCTCCTATAGCCACCAAACCAGCCGTGTTTCTCAGAAAATTCTTAGTATTCCTTGCAAACCTATTCAGTCTACAGATCCACTATAATTTCCTTCCCATGACATCCCCATTCCTCATCTTTCAGTCCCCCTAGTCACCCACTTCCTTTGTATGTTCCTTCTGCTATTCTTTTTTTTTTTAATGCATCTCTGCACTGCTGCACAGAACCTTGGATTAGAAGCTTGAATTTTTTATTTTATTTTACTTTTTATTTTAGGTAAATCTTTAGCATGTTTACTGTTTTTGTTATAGGTTAGTGACTATGTTAATATAAGTATGAATATTTATATTCTTTTTTATTTTTTTACAATTTTTATTTAAACAAATTTATTACATACATGATTGTGTTTGGGTTTCAGTCATGTAAAGAACACCACCCATCACCAGTGCAAGATTCCCATCACCAATGTCCCAAATCTCCCACCTCGCCACTCATCCCCCGCCTGTACTCTAGACAGGCTTTCTATTTCCCTTGTACATTCTCATTATTAGGATAGTTCGAAACTTAGTTATTTCTCTAACTAAACTCATCCCTGTTTGTGGTGAGCTTGATGAGGTGAGCTGTAACTTCCAGCTCTTTTCTCTTTTGTGTCTGAAAGTTATTATTGCAAGAATGTCTTTCATTTTTCTTAAAACCCATAGATGAGTGAGAGCATTCTTCGTGTTTCTCTCTCTCTCTCTCTCTCTCTCTCTCTCTCTCTCTCTCTCTGACTTATTTCACTCAGCATAATAATAGATTCCATGTACATCCATGTATAGGAAAATTTCATGACTTCATCTCTCCTGACAGCTGCATAATATTCCATTGTGTATATGTACCACAGTTTCTTTAGCCATTCATCTGTTGAAGGGTATCTTGGCTGTTTCCAGAGTCTTGCTATGGTAAATAGTGCTGCAATGAATATAGGTGTAAGGAAGGGATTTTGGTATTGTATTTTTGTGTTCCTAGGGTATATTCCTAGAAGTGGTATAGCTGGGTCATATGGGAGCTCGATTTCCAGTTTTTGGAGAAATCTCCATATTGCTTTCCATAAAGGTTGAACTAGAGGGCATTCCCACCAGCAGTGGATAAGAGTTCCTTTCTCTCCACATCCCCGCCAACACTGCTTGTTCTCATTCTTTGTGATGTGTGCCAATCTCTGTGGTGTGAGGTGGTACCTCGTAGTTGTTTTGATTTGCATCTCCCTGATGATTAGTGATGTGGAGCATTTTTTCATGTGTCTTCTGGCCATTTGTATTTCTTCTTTGTCAAAGTGTCTGTCTATTTCTTCTCCCCATTTTTTTATGGGATTAGATGTTTTTTTCTTGTAAAGTTCTGTCAATACCTTGTATATTTTGGAGATTAGCCCCTTGTCTGATGGGTATTGGGTGAATAGTTTCTCCCACTCAGTGGGGGACTCTTGTATCCTGGGCGCTATTTCTTTTGAGGTGCAGAAGCTTTTCAATTTAATATATTCCCATCTGTTCTGTTAATTTCTGCTTTCACTTGCTTGGAGAGTGCAGTTTCCTCTTTGAAGATGCCTTTAGGCTCAATGTCCTGGAGTGTTTTACCTATGTGTTGTTCTATATCTTATGGTTTCGGGTCTGATATCGAGGTTTTTCATTCATTTGGATTTAACCTTCGTACATGATGTTAGCTGGGGGTCTAAGTTCAATTTTTTGCAAGTGGCTAGCCAGTTGTGCCAACACCACTTGTTGAAGAGGCTTTCTTTGCTCCATTTAGGATTTCTTGCTCCTTTATCAAAAATTAGGTGATTGTATGTCTGGGGAACATTCTCTGAGTATTCAAGTCTCTATTCCACTGATCTGAGGGCCTGTCTTTATTCCAATACCATGCTGTTTTGATAACTATTGCTTTGTAGTACAGTTTAAAGTTGGGTAAAGTAATTCCTCCCATATTCTTTTTCCCAATGATTGCTTTAGCTATTCTAGGGTGTTTATTGTTCCAAATGCTATTCTTCCTTGTGTTATACCCATATAGTCCCAAACTAAATGTTGAGATTGTCAGGAGGCTCTGAAAGTTCCAGGAACTTGTGAGTTGATATTTATCTGTATGGGTTTCTAAGAATAGTTGGCCCTTCTCCAACTACAAGCTCCATGAAGATAAAGTCAAGTCCATTTCTGCTCCTCAACATAGACCCAGTGTACATCCTTCTTTGGAGATGGATGAGTTAATGAATGGGCAGAAGAAGAAAGGAAGAAAGGGACTGGCCCCTCTTCCGGTTTGCCTTTGATTATGCTTCTCACATATCCACCTATTTTCCCTGATTGTCTCAGCTCCCTCTAGTAATATACAAACAAGATGTGAGCAAGAACAGGGCCTTGGGATCAGGAAGCTCTGTGTTTAGTGAATAAATGAATGAATGACAAGTGAACTGCTGTGGCCCTCAGAATTGCTCCCCTTACTCAGCACCTAGAACTCCCATAAATCCCCACACATCTCCAGAGACAGCTTCTCATACAGGTGTTCTGGAGAGAAAGAAGTGAATGATTGATCGTGTGCCAACAGAGAGTACATAAGCAAGTTCCCAAATGCCAATGCATGTTTAGCATTCACACACTCTTACTGCGGTCGTTTTATTTGAAGTTACCAAGCAATTTAAAAATTAAGTGAACATGCACCCTGTCATATTTTGATCTGACTATGCACTAATTTTCAGAACAGAGAAAAACTAGTTAATTACTATTTTGTACCACAGTCCTCTCCTTTCTTTCCACTGTATGTAATGTCATCAAATAAAGAAGTTACTCTGGTGCAATTTTCATCTCTAGAAATAAAGCAGCACTTAAAACTCTTTGTTTGGGAGTTTAATTTTAGCTCACTTAAGAGCGGTTATCTGATGTCCTTGTAAGAACAGAGACACACTGTAAGACAAGGAAATCACACAGAAAAAGGAAGAAAGTAGGCATGGCCAATACTAGCACCACTGGGCTGGAGTTTGCTCCCAGAGGATACAAAGCAGCAGGAGTACCTGACCCATGGTGGCCAGAGACAGGAATTTCAGGTCCAGCCTCCCAACCCTCCTCTGCTCCCCTCTGATGGGGCCTGTGCTCTGTCTCCACATGGGCATGAACTTCTTCAGGCTCTAGTTTGTGGTCTTCTTAATGAAATCCCCGTGGTAGCTGCTTTGCCCCTACTTTTGTAGTTTAGATACAACCGCAAAATATTTCTATCCCCACCTTCCCCGCCCCTGTGGATTTGTGGTTTCCTTTTGGTTTCCCTGCAAATTCTGGATGACACCCATCAAGGCGCTGGAGTTCCCCCAGGGAAGACTTGACTTCTCTCTCACACACAGGCATAGCCAAGAACTGCAGCTCTATGCATCAGGGCACACCCACCTGCACACCTTATAAGCTCCAGAGCAACCTGACCCCTGCTTTCCTTGCCTCCAGGCAACCATTGATGAACTTCTCCTGGCAGTACTATTTTGAAGACATTTAACCTCACATAGGCTAGAGGGGACTGCTCAGCTGCACCCCAGCTCCTAAATTAATATATGTCCAGTGTGTCAAGGCTTAAGGTCATCTTCTATCTAGCATGTAAAAGAGAAGTGAGTTAAGATATTAGCAAGGCAATGCTTAGGGGTCAACTTCCTTTCTAACTTAATTCAAAAATGGTTTCTTTCTGCTTTGAGTTCCTCTCTTTCTCTTAACCTTTCTCCAATCTGTTTTTTCCTAGGCCTCAAGACTCCTCCTCCTGCCAAACCTGCTATGACAAAGATGAGAGACACATATTTAGGAGCTGCTTTGGGAGACAGTGCAGAAATGTGAATAGTGGGGTTGTGGACCTTCAGAAAGACCTCTGTTCATGTCTATGGCAAAAATGGCTATGAACTCCACTGTGATGAAAGTTGAGGGGGATCCCAGGGCCCCAGTCTGTGCTTAAAGGGGTCTCTAGAGAATAAATGTGAAAGCTCCCACCCTCCATACAGTGCCAAGGGTTATTAAGCGCTCTGTTGAGAAGACTCACACAGCAGCTCCCAAGTACAGATTATAGTGTGTTCTGACATGAGAATGGATGCTTCCGGCCCTCAAACCCCCCACTGCACTGTACTGAACACCAGGGATGATGGCAGGCACACAAAGCTTCAGAATTCTCCAGAAAATGTACAGAGCTGTCAGTTCCTTCTGTACATGGCTCTTTGGCTAAGCAAGGATGCTGCTAAGGGCCAATAAGGGCACTCCAAAGAGTTTAACATGAAAGCACCTTCAGTCCTGCAGACAGATGGCTGAGCTGAGCCCTGCTCTGCTGTGGAATTCAGGGCTCTAGCTCTCTCAACAGACCTCATTGGTAAGATGGAACAGCCAGCAGGGGGCAGGGGTGGGGGGTTGGCCAAAACTGGAAGAGCCAGAGGTCAAGCTGGGGGACACACTCAGGTCTGCCTTTTTACTCCTCAGACCTCCTATCTGAGAAGGTCCCTTTGGAGAGTTCATCTCTCCTAAAGCTCTTCTTTCTCACATAAAAACCCCTGCCACACAGTAGTACACTGCCGCAACCCTCAGCATTTCATTCAATGCCAGTGCTCTTACTGACTCTGGCTGCCTTTCTTCTCTTTCAAATCATTTTCAGTTTGAAGACCTATTAAAAGGGACAGAAGTCCCCAGCAGTTCTCATTTTAGAAGTCCCAGTGTATAGTCTGGACAGTTAAACTAAAGATTAAAGAAAGGAACAAAACAAATTGGCAGGATCCTCACCCTCTTTTTTTTTTAAATCTAATTAAAGAGCTTTGTGGATTAAAAAGTATTGATAGCTATGTTTTAGGTATCTAATATTCTACCCTGGTGTCAACTTCTATCACCAGAGTTCCCAGAGTCCATTACCCTTGACCCTCACCCCTTGCCAGTCACTTTGACAGGTGCATTACAATGATCAGTGGTTGTAGCTTAGATGTCATGTTTTCAGTGTTGTGGAATCTATGCTTAGGATCTTCTTCTTCTTTCTGTTCCATACAATCACAGCCTCCTCCCCAGCTGTTTGTTGAGCAGCAAGGAGATTCTAGAACAATAAACACTTAGTGGTGCGAGTCCCCCCTCCAGCAGTTGCCTTAGTCATTTATTCCTTCTGAAGCATCCCTAAGACCTGAGCTGGCTCTTAAGACTTCCTGGGTGGTACAACTCAGGACAGATCAGGGAGAGAGCAAAGCTGTGGTTATAGCCCTGTCCTCTCTTCTGCTGGGAACAGAGACTTTGACCGGTCTTAAATGTCACACAGAAACCACCTGGTCCTTCTGAAACACAAAGGATACCATATGTCAGTGTGTGTGTACCTTCAATACCCCTTAGAGATGGCAGAGATGGGGCTGTAGTAGGGAGAGTTTCCTCCAGGATTGTAGTACCCAAGACACTATCATTAATTTACCCAAAGGATTGATGGCTCCAGGCCTATGCTGTCTCACTGCTCTAGTAAATCAGGTAGAGAAAAGGGCCTGATTGAATTTTACTAGAACATAGTTCTCAGGGCCAAAGCATTACTCACCCATATGCAAAGGTAAGAGATTTCTGAGCTGAGACAGTGGACAAGACAAACAATACCAGTGGGAAACAAGTATCTTGGACAAAAAGGACTTTTCTTTACAAAGGTCTGTGCCTACAGTGGAAGAGAGAAGAGCTGTATCTGTGGTTCCTAAAGTAGCAAAAGACCATGATCACCCCACAATGACCCTGCAGGAAAGCCTTGCACGCTGGAACATCACCAACCATTAGGATGACCTCCAGGAAAACCCTTTGTGTGGAGGAACCATCACAAAGCAAGACCACCAAAATTTGTGCCCAGACTGAGACAGTAGCTTAGATGCTTGGGACAGAGTGGGCACACTGGGTGTCTTAAAACAGAAAGGGAATGGGTGCCCATGAAGTCTCTTATCTCTCTTCTCATCATCAAAATCTTGTGAATTGGGACAGCCCTGCAGGGCAGGTTTTTGCTTCCCCACAAAACTGTCTTATCAAGCTCTCAAACCTTCAGACAGGGTCACAACTACTTCACAGAAAGTTGAAGAGTGGCCAGACACTTGTAAGGATAATGTCCAGTTACTGACTATGTTAATGAGGTTTGGAAGGCCTGGGCTGAAGGGAAACCTCCTGCTTCCCATTAGCTGTTAGAAACTAAGCAGGAAGAAAAGAAACAATTTCCACTCCACCCTAATCCTCAATAAACCTGACAAATGAATAGTTTCTAAAGAGCTGGCCCCCAACATCCTTACAAGTCTCCAGCTTTGGAATCTTCAAGAAGGGCAGTCCCAGAAATGAAGAGGCTGATGCCTCCTGTATGAGATAGAAGGCAAATGCAACTCTAAAGATGTCTGAGAAGGCAGAGACTATTCCTGCCTTCTTGCAGCCCCTGGATGGTTGATATTCGATGGGCTACAGCTGCAGAGCATAGCTGGACATAGCCCTGGACATAGCTCCACCCACCCCTCATGTTCATGTGCATTGAACATCTAATAGGAGTAGATTACTAATTAGTAGTAATTAGAGTAGCCAGGACCCTAGTCAAGTCTTCTGGTCTGTGTCCCTTGCAGGCCTGTCTAGTCCAACAGAATATCCATACAGTAGTATATAGGGAATACCACTACAGTTTATGAGACATGTGAGAAAGTCCTGAGTGCTCAGTCTCTCACTCACATGGAAAAAAGGAGGCCCCATCTATATAGCATCATAACCTCCTGCTTTTCATAGAACCCTATTCTTGTCTGCCTTGCCTTGAGAGCTGCTTTGCTCTCTAACACTGCAAGGCAAATGAAGGGCAAGGTCCTTGAGAGGTCCAATCTACTAACCAACACCCCCACAACTCCCACATGGCCCACACCACCTTCTTAGACTGGGTTGTCAGTCCCTGGCCCCATGAGGCAGGCAGATGAATGTAAATGTGCAAGTAAGACACTGAGGCCTGCGCCCTCTACCAGGCCCCAGGGAACAGGGCCAGGCCTTCCCAACAGCCATTAGTGTCTGAGGCTACTTCGCAAACTGGGATTAAGCAGCAGAGGCAACAAATGTCCCTTTCTGTGAGCGTTTGACCTTATCTGGAGTGTGTCATCAGCTCTGAGAGTCATGGCTTATGTCAGTGTGGGTGAAAACAGCCTCCACGGCTTCCAAATTGGGATCGCTCTGCTCTCAGCAGCAGATGTACACCAAGCCTGTGGTAAGTGGCAATAAATGGTTTGGAAAAGAGCACTGGGTCCTCACTGCCATCAGCCATGGGAGGGCAGGGACCAGCGTCTCTCCAGCTTCTCCCTACCCCAGACTCATGAAATGGTATCTTCAAGCGCAGCTCCAGGCAGGCCTGGACTGTGAAGGGCACGACTCCACTCAGGAGCAGCCTCCATGCTCCTGACCACTGAATGGTTTGTTTTGTCTCAGATTTCCAAGCAGCTGAAACTTCTGCCACATCTGGGTCACTCCCAGACTGCCCTCTGGTATCTGAGCATGTGAGCATGGGACATAGAAGCCTCAAAAGCCAAAGCTAAGGGGATGTAGAGGGACTTAGAAAACAGTAGTCCTTTCCTAATGACCACCTTTTCTGTCTTCACTAAGATCCAGCTTAGCGTGCGCGCGCACACACACACACACACACACACACACACACGCACGCACTTAGCTTGCCGCTACTCTATATTGGATTCTTACCACACAGATGTGCACATGCTATCTTAAAAATTGTTAGTAGAGGGGCTGAAGTGATAGCACAACAGTAGGGCATTTGCCTTGCACGTAACTGACCCAGAATGGACCTAGGTTTGATCCCCAGAGTCCCATATGGTCCCCCCACACCAGGAACAATTTCTGAGCACAGAGCCAGGAGCAATGCCTGAGTGTCATCGTGTGTGGCCCAAAATCAAAATACAAAAAATTGTTAGTAGAATGTGATTCTGGATAGGGCCTTTTAAAGCAGTCTCTTGATATATAGTACATGCCACCAACCCACGGACAGGTTCTGTCATTGATCCACTAGGACAAGAATATTTATGAAACAAGAGACGTTTTCAAATTCACTCTATTAAAACTGTTTGTAAGTGCCCCCAACTAAACACCTAATGCCTGTAGCTCTGGCTATGTCCTGGGCATTTCCCTGGGTACCTGTAGGTATGCACATAGGAAACACTACACATGTATAGTGTGAAAAACAGCAGGAAGTAGCGGCAGACTTATTCACAGATTCTAGATAGTCAGAGATGTGAAGGTCTGGGGTTTCAGCTGACCAATCAGCTAACTGTACCCAAAGCTTTTATAGTGAGGTAAATTTTCAACTAGGTTTTAGCAGCAGAGGTTTTAGGGGGACAGAAAAAGGATAAGTGGCTGACCTATACAAAAATACCTGACAAATATAAACAAAGGTCAGAAACATAGAAAAGAGGTGTTTGGGGCCAGAGCAGTGGCACATCGGTAGGGCCTTTGCCTTGCATGCAGCTGACCTACGACAAACCGTGGTTAAATCCCCTGGCATCCCATATAATCCCCTAAGCCAGGAGCGATTTCTGAGCACATAGTCAGCTGTAAACTCTTGAGCATCATCGGGTGTGCCCCCCCCAAAAAAAAGAGGTGTTTATAGAAAGAGGAGATGCAAAGAGATGTGTGAGATCCAGGGGAGAAGGTAGGAGGGAAGAAGTGAGCCCTTGATGAGCTCAGATGCAAAGCAGCTGACAGAAAATACAATAATCTGGGTAGCATTTTAGGCAAAATCTAACTTAGCAATAGGCTAGAGTCAATTAACGTGGTATCTGAAAACCCTGGGCCTGTTCAGTGTCCCAGGGATTTATTCATTCAGCCGTCCACGGAGGTCTTGCTAAGCACATAGCACTCTCCAAGGACTTTGGCTTCACCCAGCTCAGGTTACAAAACTATAGCACCAAAGAATACCATGGCAGTTCCTACCACTGAGTTCAAACATCAGTGATGTTCACTGGAATTGCACTGGGCCTGAAAAATTCTGAGAGCATCAGTAAAAGAAATGTCTTCCACAGTGTGCACGAGACATTGAGGTATGTCCACTTTTAGGGAGGCAGCAGCTTTTAGGGGTTAGGGAGGTACAGAGAGGGCAGTAGAGGATAGGGACCTTAGTGGCTGCCCCTATACAGGTGCATTAATGCAGGGAAGATCAAGAATGTTGAGTTCAAGTGGAAGAGCTCTTTCTTTCAGTCACAAGCAATTGCCACTGCATTAGGAACTGACCACAGCTGCAGGAAGAGCTGGGGAGACTTCTGAAGGCCTTACAGTAGACTAGAGCCAGACAGGAGTAGCATGGCAAGCATCATCAGCACATAGCATGGCACACTGCACTGATATAGTATTAAAACATAGCAGGGAATGTAGCATTGGCACACAGAAAGGCACACAGCAAGATCAAGTGGCATTAGAATGAAGCCTCGGAAGTGGCAGCTACCCAGCACCTGGGAGAGTCCCTACAGCACCCAGCAGGAGACTGTTACTTCCTGGCTGGCCACTAGACTCCTGGGCAGGTAATCCCTATCTTCCTTCAGTCACCATAATCCTTGATCATCAACCTCCTCAATCTTGGGGTAGTCACTAAAAATCAAGCACCCTACTCTTCCTTTTCTAGTCCCCTTTCCTCTTTGCTATTCCTATTCCTGAAATTCCTTTGCTTTCTCCACCTACAGCTGAGGACATCATCCTGACGCTCATTTTTGAAGTATTCTCCCAGTCCCTAAGCACTAATTATGGTGACTCCTGAGTCCTTATCCTACGCATGAATTTCATGAATTGTAAGCTCATACAGGCTCCCCAGCCAGGAACCCCATCCTGAAAAGGAGTGTCAGGGCATGAAAAACAGGCTCTTAGCCAGTGAGCTTCTTGACAACAGAGATGGTGTAGAAGTTTCCCTGCTGGACCCCAGGCTGGTGCCCACAGGATTCCCAGGGCTTGTTCCTCCTTCACCACCACATCGGGGACTAGAGAGATATCATAGCAGGCAAGGCACTCGCGTTGCACACAGCCAACCTAGGTCTAATTCCTGGTATTATTTATAGTCCTCAGAGCACCACCTTCCTGAGCACTGAAGTAGGGATGATTCCTAAGCCTTACTCGGTATAGCTCCAAAACAAAAATAAGCCCCTAAAATCCTTGTACCACCACACCCTGACATGTACTGTCATGACATATACTGACATGCAGACCTCACTCAGCATTTCCTGAGAGAAGGAAGTCAAGAGGAGGGGAGAACAGTGAGGGCCCTGAACTGTGGGTGCGGTGTCTGTGGAGAGGCTTGCAATGGCACCTCTTTAAGTGTCTCTTTATAGCTCTGTGAGAAGGCAAACCCTAGGTTTATGATGTTGTCTGAGGATCATCCTTAAAACAAGGTGTACTCATTGTTTCCCTTTCTTGGGGGGAAGGCCTACAGATTATACTAGATACACAAAATGTTACCAAGTTTGAAAATGCTGATGACTTGGTAGATGATGACTTCCTCTACCAAACTCTCTGATTACTGGTATGCAAAGTCCCAAGGCTGCCAGGGCTACAGGGCTGCATGCTGCAGAGGCCTAAGGCTGCCAGAGCCTGTGGGGGTCCCAGCTGCTAGGTGGAGCCTTTTGCCCACCCAGGGACACCAACATGTAGCAACCGCCCACCTGAGACTGAGAGAGAAACAGAGAAGAGAGAACTAGAAACCAAGTATATTTTTTATTCCTCCTGGAGTCTGAAGGCTGCCACTGCCACTCAGGGGTTTCTGAAAGAGAGGGAGAGAAAAATGGACAGAGGATGCTGGGGGAGGTTGGGTTAAGGAAAGAAAGAGAAAGGAAAATAGACAAAGCAGGCAGCATCTCTCTGATGGTTTTTTTTTTTTTTTTTTTTTTTTTTTTGTGGTTTTTGGGTCACTCCCGGCAGTGCTCAGGGGTTATTTCTGGCTCCAGGCTCAGAAATTGCTCCTGGCAGGCACGGGGGACCATATGGGGCGCCGGGATTCGAACCGATGACCTCCTGCATGAAAGGCAAACGCCTTACCTCCATGCTATCTCTCCGGCCCCTCTCTGATGTTTTATCTCTGGACAAGCAAGCACTTCTCTGGTCATCATCCTAGACTTCCCATGCAAAGGTCTAAGTTTTCCTTGAATACCAGGCATGACAAGAGGGCATGCCTGAGGGGCATATCCAGGAGGGCATGTCCAGGTTCAACTGTCATTACAGTGGGGTTATCCAAGAGGCATGCCCAAGTCCAACTGCCATAGATCAACATTAGCATGTATGTATGTGTTCAAGTTTGACTCTCACAGGGACTCCATGCCTCCTCCAACCCACCTCTGCATGAGAGGCATGGGCACCTAGTCATGCCTCCCTATAATCTCTATGCTTCCTTCCTTTACTGCAGAGTCCAGCTGAGCAAAGTATCAGCCACTCACTTATGGGACCAGAAATATCAGCAAGCTGAAGCTCTTTCACATTGGCCTTCCTTCTTTGGAAAAAAAAAAACCCTCCCTACTCACATCCCACCCACCAAAAGAATGCTTAATCAATGAAAAAATTAACTGTATCCCTAAATAAAGAAGTGTAGATATTTTTCTTTACAGTGCTTTATTAATTTGTAAATACCATTATTGAATTTTTGAAAGTTCTAATTTAAATGTATTGATCTATTATTGTTTTGTGGATTTTCTATCCAAATGTCTTAAAGGAAATGAATGGCCAGCCTGGGACCACTGCAGTCACAGAGATTGGCCTAAGACCAAGTGCACACACCGTGACTGGGTTCAAGTCACATGCCAGCAGACTGATGCACCATTCAGAATACACACTTGGATTGACATCACTGTGTCAGTGGTTCTGGTAAGGGAAATGGGACCTGAGCACAGAGTCGTCCCTTTGCAGGTGAGTGGCAGAGGCCAAGAGCAGCTAGTGATAAAGAGTAAACACAGCAGCCAACACGTGAACAAAAGAAGGTCCATTGACTCAGGAGGACTCACATGCCCATTTTGATGAGATTGAAACCGAACCTGAGAAACATTCTTCTTCTGCTACTTACCTTCCAACAAAAAAATTTAATAAATATTTTCTGGTTTCCCCTGTAGTAAATTTTATAGGGATTTCTTTAGCAGAGATTTGCTGTATTAAAGATATCTGAATAAAGATGGATGGCCCAGGAAGCAGAGTGAAAGGGCCTGTATATAACTTCAAGTCAACAATCCCTCATCTGGAACCTGAATGTTTCTGACTCTTGAAATCACATTCCACCAGTCATCAATATAATCCCTTCAAGGTTTCCCAGTGGTCTGGGGATTAGTCCTTATTCTGGACTACAAAGCTATTGTGACCTCAGACCATCCCGCCCAGCCACCTTCACAATCAGGACCCTGACCATGCCTACATTGACTCCTCCCTGCCCACAGGCTCTGGCCCCAGCTCCTCCTATGTACAAGACATGATGTCATCTGAAAAACAGTGCCTTCTGGAGCCAAATACATTCTACATTTGGAGTCAAGGGTCATTTCTGGAGAAAAGCCTTCCTGACTGCTACCACCCAGACACTTCCTCTTGTCAGTCTTATCCAGCAGAGTATCAGTTGGTTGTGTATCCCCTGTCCCCAAGTCTTATCTCTGCATAACTCTGTAAAGAGGACCCACAGGCTCTGAATCCCGCTCCATCCTACATAAAAGGTTTTCCTCTGAACACATGTTTTAGGTTGTTGTGTAGAAACAAGTGCCAAGGACCTGGGAAGACATGGGGCATGTCCCTGCTGAGAAGCCAATTGCTGAGTCTCTCAGAAACACTGGTGAAGCTGGCTGACACTACCCACTTGGGAGCCTGAAAAGGACAGAGGAGGACACGAGATTCCCTCAGAGCTCACAAGACCTGGAGGCCACAGCCCAGCTTTCCTGCTAATCTCAAACTGGGAGTTTGAAACAAATCAGTTGAGTCACTTTTGAATTATAGTGCACTAAAATCATTAATATTTATGACTCTTGCATGTCTCACCTCTGCTTGGCCACTCATAACTCAGACTTGTGTGGCCTCAGCCCTTTCTGGGGCCAAGCCACAGAGCTCTGGGGGCAGCCGGTCCTGGTTGGGGTGGTATTGATGTCCAGGCCTCCAGCCCCCAGTGGGGCCATCTTCTTCCTCCTTCCCCCACTTCACTTCTGAGTAGCTTCCTACCAAGTGTGAACTTAAATGCAGAAAAAAAAAATAGTGCCCAAGTTAGGGGTGCAGCTTACTAATGACTGACTCCTGGTGCAAGTCCAATTCTTACAGGGGGTTCCTTGAGATCAACTGAGATCTCCTTGAGATTCTCCAGGGGCCACATTGTGTGAACTTCTCCATCAGAGTCACCAGCACTCTACTGACAGCTCTGGAACTCAGACACTTTCCATTGGCCTGAGCTCTTCAATCCTGAGCATAATAACTCTTCCCCACTCCCCAATCTCCATCCCAACCTCTGGCTACTAAGCAGACAAAATAAGCAAGTGGATACTTGCTCAGTTTCTGGCTCACAGAGAGGCACTCAGTGGCTACCTGCTACTTAACACCAGGTACCTGGTGATGGTTGTGGGGTAGAATTAACAAGTTCTTGGGTCTTCTCCATCTTCTACTGTATTTGCTACAACCTTCAGTTTAGAATTTGCTGGGGTAGGAAACCTCTCTCTCAAGGTTCTTTCAAGATTCCCTTCTTCTGATCTTCACCCCAACACATTTCCACCCTCCATTCTTTTTCAGCCTTAGACCTTCTAGCATGACATCTTCCCATCCTCTTCTTCCTTTCAATTCAGATAGACAAGAAGCAACTCAATGAAAATTTACAGTCTTCAAAGTAACTCCACACACACATTCTTTCCAGCTTGTTCTCTCTTGGGCTGGGCATCTGAGAGGGCTGGAATCACTCTACACACACACACACACACACACACACACACACACACACATTCTCTCTCTCTCTCTCTCTCTCTCTATCTATCTATCTATCTATCTATCTATCTATCTATCTATCTATCTATCTATCTATCTCATTCCAGGACTCAGAAATCCAGAGATGTAGCAAAGTTTCAGGTGCATGAGACAAGGAAGTAGCCCAGGCACAGGATTTGAAGAGTAGCAGAATCCTAGAAGATCAGAGGAATTATTCCACCAGGTGGTCCTCCACACAAGCATTTCCTCTTCGAGAAGCAAGCTGTCTGATCAGGCTCTTCTCTATTACCACTCAGACCCCCATTTTGGAGACCATTCATTAGAGCAGAGGTGACCAAGGCTAAGCAGTGATGAGATTATCAAGAGAAGGAGCAGGGCACAGGCCGGAAGGGGACAGTGTGTCTGGGTCTTTCCTACCACTTCAGAAAAAGCCAAACCACTAAATTCAGTCAAGAAGCTCAGCCTGAAGTGTGGTACTATGGGAGCAGGAAGACAGACTATGGGGATCAGCCGAGTTAGTCAATGCTCTATGAAGTTGCCACCAATCTCAGATTCCACCTTATGCTGGGGAAGCAGGACTTGAACTGCAGAGACTGAATTACAGCCAACAAGTCAAGGGGGCAGCCAGATCCCACCCCTTGTGCAAGTGTACAACTATGTCAGGTCAGTACTGAAATAAGCCCCCAACAGCCTTTTTACCTGCCCCTTGGGATGCAATTGGAGGGGGGTGGCCATGATGGTGTCTGGACACAAAATACACAGCCTCTTTCTGCTTCCAATGTGTTGTGAAACAGTAGCGCTCTGGTCTGTCATAGTCTAAATCTGAATCTGTACCTGCTCCCTACAAGGGTGCTGAACCTCTTTGTAGGGCCCATCAGATCCCCCATTCTCCACTCCAGTGAAAGGTCACCTCAAGTCCCTCAAATGACATTTCTTCCAAAAATCATCCCCTTCCAGAGCATCTCTCCTTGAGTGGCACATTATACTTGTGCCCCTGACCAAGTGTAAAGTATAGTGTGGGTGCCAGCTTCTCCTACTGGACTGTGAACCCCATAGAGAGTCTGAACCCAGAGTCAGCCCAAGGACAGACATCTACAAATGTATCAGGCCATTAAAGTAGCATGGCACTCTCAACTACTGATCACTAGTTACCATGTAGGGTTGAGAGGCCAGCAGAGTGCACTAGGCCTAGCCCTGGGAGAGTAGCACTCAGCATTCAGGGCAGGGGTAACCAGGGGAGTAAACAGGAAGTGATGAGGGCACAACAAATCTGGTGAGTATGACTTCAAGGGTCCTCATGGTGGGCAGTGAGAAGATTCTGAGGTTGTATATTTGAACTGAAAGCTACCACAGACCAGAAGAAAAAGCTTCCCATATTAGATTACCTGCCACCCATTCAGCCACAAAAGGAAAAAACCTGTCCAACTTTTGTATGTCCCAGACAATTTGGCCCACATTGAGTTCTAGTGGGAAACATTGTGTGTTACCTGGGTAGAAGGGTGTGCTTCCAGGAGCCTGGCCAAACCCCAGGAAATGACTGACCCTAGTCTTAAGGGCTAGTGTATGATAATAGGAGCAGCTGGGGTGCTCAGGGCAAAGCATCCCAGTGTGTCTACGACCTGACCCTTCTGAGGTGACCCAACAGAGCTGAGTAACAAAAGAAGTGAAGACACTTAGATATGCAATGGCGTGCAGGTGCAAAATATGGGCCACTCTGTCAGCTCACAAGGAAACTCAGCATCTGGGAGCCACTCAAGGCGAGGGACTGGAGAGGGGTCACAAGCCCTTTTAGACACAGGCTTTCTCAGGCTCACACTGACAAGGAGACGCACACCCACTCACAGACACAAATCTCAAACGTGCAAAAAGTCAGTGCGTGAGTGAGGCCCCTGCGGTTCTCTAGAAACACACACGCCCCATATTGCATTGAACAAGCAAACATACCTGTCCAGGTGAGACACTCGAGAACACTCATGCAAACTCAAGCTGGCTCACATACTTGCCTTCACAGACCCATTCAGCCCAGCCATTAGTAGTAAGTACATCAGGGGCTCACCCAGGGCCAACACCCCTAAAAAGCGCGCACTGGGGCACCGACCACTTCTGTTCCCAGGAGGCAGAGGATCACTAGATCTAAGGCGGGTAGGTAGAGAAAGCAGCCAAGAGGGCAATGGGCAGACAGGACAGGGTGCAGCAGAGGTGCTGGGGGACCCGGCCTGCGGGTGCTCAGGTCTAGGACCCCCGCGTGGCAGCCCAGCCGGTGGTGATTACTATGCGCCAGCAGCTGTCTGGGCGCGGTGACGGCGCCTCTAATTGATCTCATTATCTCCCCCTCCGCAAGGTGAAGAGCTGCTCACGGTGGGGCCGGCCGGGCTGGCAGGCGGCGGGCCGGCGGGGGCAGCGCGCGGCCCAGCGGCCGCAGCACCACCGGGCACCCGGCCAACGAACGCAGGCGGCGGGGGCAGCTCTGCGGCCGGGTTCGAACTGATGATGAAGAAGTCAGGTCGCCATCAGACATCCCCAGGCCGTGCCAGCGTCTTGGCGAGGCAGCCCTTTGTTACCCCCAATGTCTTGGGTAATTCTTAGGCAAAGCTATTCCGTCCAATTTGCCCTCACCTTCCTTCCTCCCCTCCAAGAGCCGCGCCCGCGCGCCCCGATTTCCCCGGCGCTTCTCTCCTTCTGGAACCAACAACAATGATCCTCAATTAACCCGCTGCCCGGGGCTGCCCGCGCCTCAATGGGCGCTTTTCCGGCTCGCGGGCGGCGGGCGCCCCAAGCCCGGGCCCCGGGCCAGCCTCGGCTCCTCCCAGCGGGGTGCCAACCTTCGGGGGAGCACCGCCCGCCGCTCCTCCTTTGCCTCCCCAGTCTAGCTCTCCCTCCCTGCAAGAGAGAAGACAGAAGCACACACACACACACACACCCCAAAAAAAGTGGCAGGAGAGGTGAAAGGAACCCCCTTAGTTTGTCGTGTTTATTTCCTTGCCAAAAAAATTACCCCCTTTGTCTTGGCGCATAAGAGGCAATGCGGGCACCTTCTGTGGGCACCGGGAGACCGTGCCAACCGTGCCATTCTGAAGGGCGGCTTCTGTTCCCTTTCGAGCCGCACCAGATATATTTTAACATAAAAAACACTATATTTAATTGGTTATGGATCTCTGTTCTCCTAGCACTACTGGATATCACAGAAAAACACATTAGTACAGAGCAATTAGTGCAATGGCAGTAAACAACCGAGGCACTATTAAGCTGTGGGTGATTAAATAGTATTACTTTTTATTTTTTATGGTGCTAGACTAAAGTTGGAGATTTAAAATATATATATTTCCATTCATATTCGCATAAAATATAAATAACAGGTGTCTCCCAATTCTTTTTAAGGTAATATTTATACCCAGCACTTCAATCTATAGAGAGCTACCTTGGTTTTTTTTTTGTTTTTTTTTTTTTTATGAAAAAAAAAAATTTCTTTCTTTATAGGCTCCAGAGCAGTATTTCTTCTCTTTCTGTACCCGGATATTTAAGCAGAAATATTATTTAATTGGAATTATGGAGTCAGGTGAAATAATGCCCATACCTACATCACCATTTAAAAAAATAATAATAAGAGCTTCCTTCCAGTGGAAAGAAGCTCTACCATGTCTATCTGTTCAATGAAGGAATAGGGCAAGATGGAATAAATTGACTGCAGGCGGGGCAAACTGACAGCCAGGTGGGCCGGCGGCCTGGCTCACCTGAGTTCAGGCCCACCCTTGCCCAGCGCCCATAAGCAGCCCAGGCGCTCTTCTAGGCCTGTGAAGCATCCTCTTTCTGGCACATCTTTTCCTCGGCATCTGATTAAGTTAACAATGTGCTGCTATTTGCATGCAGATTTGCTGGGGCTTTCTCTCCAGCTGCTCCCAGAGACTTGGTCTTTCTCTTCGTTGTGATAGCACAGCAGTCCCTAAATGCAATCTTTGTCAGACCCAGGTGTGCTCTCATTGAGGACGCCTTCGTTCCAAGCAATTTTTCTTTCTGTAGCATTTATAAGGCTCTATTATAGTATAGCCACATCTGGAGGAAAATTCTTCTATTAATTATATACTTTTACCACGAGGAAGACAAATTCTAAAAGATACCAACATTCTTGTTGTTGTTGTTCTTATCTCTTTGACAGCCTGCATTTTATTTTATTTTGTTTTGTTTTTCCAGGCATCTCAATATTTAAAGAACCATTAACCAAGGAGAAAGGGGGGTGAATTTCTAGGAACAGAAAAACAGGAGATCTAAAATCTTAGTGTCTGTCAGCTCTGCCTTACCTCATCCTGGCAAGCCTGGAGAAGATACCAACTAAACCTCAGAGGACTTTGGGGTTGGGCATGGGTGAAGGATAAGGATAAGGATAAGGACCAGGCAAGTGGGAGAAAATTTGATTTTGTTGGAAATTTTATAAAAAGAAAAGAAGTAAGAAGTCTCTATTAGCCTTTAACTTCCTCTGCTCCCAGGGGAAAATCAGCTCATACCATCCAATACCAGACAATTTTATTCCCTTCCATTCCAAAAGCAGAAACAAATTGGACTGGCAAGGAGACCCCAAGTGCCATGCTGTTTTGTGGGCTCGGTGGTGGTGGGAGGTGTGTGTATGTGTTGAGGTGCAAAGGTTAATTTTGAACCAGGATTGATATAGATTATGAAACAAATGTGGAGCAATTTCTCATTTTTTTTCTATCAAAGACCAGAAGCTTTGCCCAAAGAGTTGTAACTTACTTAAGAACCAGTGGGGGCTTTTTATTTGTCTGCTATCTTCTTTAAAAAAAAAAAAAAGTCTCTTTTACTATAATCATACCAGCTGGAGGAAGTTAAAATGCCATGTAGAAAAAGTTTGAACAACGGAATGGCCCCTATCAGAATTTACCATACATTTTAAATGATAGAAAATGTAATTATAGTTCGAAAATTATCTTGAAAAGCTATGTCCTACAAATGTAAATATGTGTGCCCTATGGTAGGAGAATTACACACACACACACACACACACACACACACACACACACACACACGAAGCTAAGATATTTTGAGAACAGGAAAATTAAGCCATTTCTTCAAGCCAAACTCCATCAGGTTAAAAAAAAAATCCAAGTATGGTTTGGCCGCTAAGTCCAGCTCCTATGACAACAGCACAAAATCCATCTTCTCCCACCCATCTGTCTCCACTGCTGGTCCCAGAAAGAATGCAAGCCACATTGGGGCCAGTGCAGTGGCATCCCCAGCCCAGCCCAGCCCAACCCAGAAGGAGCATAGGAGCCCAGCCGCTGTAGTCCAGAACACTGCTTTCAGCCACAGCTGCGGCTCATCACCCAGGAAATCCCACTTCCTCAGCCTGAGCTTTCACTCTATGCAGATCTAAGATGACCCTAGGCCCTGTGATCCTGTGATTCTGCAATTAGGGTCTGCCTTGGGACTTGTTTTAGTCTCAGTTTCTGCAGCTCTAAAATGGGAAGAACAAATACTAGCCAAGCAGAAATTTTATACCCAAAGGACTGCACCTCAGGCTCAATAGATAGTCAGGAAGGATAAAGTTTCCTGAAAAGCTTTTTCCTTATGAATTAGTTCCCTCCCTACCTCCAGGGAAACAAGAAGTAGACTCTAGGTCTATGAATCTATGTATTTAAAAAAATAGATCTCAAGACAAATAATACAAAGAGAACAAATTGATTTTTTTTAATGTGATCCTTTGGGGATCACTTGCCTTTTAAATCCTCCTGCTACCTGGCTTTCCAACCCACCAGATTCCCTCTTGCAAAAAATAGAGCAGGGAGACAGATGCGGTGATACTGGATTACATCACTGGATAGCATGTGGCATTGAGGGGAGGAAAAATAAGAAAAGACAAATGCCATTTTGTTGCTATAGTGTGCTATTTTAGTGGTGATGGCTTGACTTTTGGCCCAAACGCATATGCCAATGGCAGGGCTAACTCCAGGGACTCACAAAAAAGAATGTGTGTTCACAGCTGTACTGTACACCAATACAGATTACATGTTTTCAGTGTTGCGGCCACAACAGAATGCTAATTAACATACTGGAGTGATGAGAACGGCTGCAAGGGCCTTATTGTTCCATTATTTCATGAAGCCCAGCTGCCTTTGTTTATGTCACTTATCCTCTCGTGCCACAGGTTTTTACTCCAAAAATACTATCCCAATACAACGTTAATATTTAAAAAACAAAGAGGTGGCAGATTGTCATTTTTGTGTCAGTCTCAAACTGCAGAACTGTTAAGCTGTTCTGGTTCGGTATTTAGAAATAATTTAACAGCCATATTCAGACACTGCCTGCATTCTAACATAATGGCTGAATACTTGAACCAAGCAAATGCATAACTATCCTGACATCACTTATGAGATTTAGATTGGTCAGTTAATGGAAGTCTTTACCAGAATCAATACCATAACAGCTTCTTGAAATGAACGTGATTTTTTACACAGAGCGCTGCAAACAATAACTACAGAAATATACTACCTTTGTACCCAGCACAAAGAAGCTGAGATGCAAAAATTAAGAAGCAATTACATTTTTTGAAAACTAATATTACAGTAGATTATTAAAAACAAACACTTTCAAAAATATGTACTTATCATTAAATAATTAGAGAGCATTAATACCCCTCACACCTGATTAATCATTTTTTTACACTTTTTAATAGCTGTTTCACCTACAGGCTACACTATCAGGTTGCTATTAAGTATTGATATAGATGACTGATGTAATAATGATTAAATAAAAAGCCAGCATTAAAGCTGGATTTATTTTTTTTATAAATTTATTTTTCATAATCCTCATTCAAGAGAATACTGTCTGTTGACCAATTTTTTTTCTCTTTTCTTTTCATTTTTTTATTTTGCCTGGATGGTGCATACAAGTGATATTCTATTTAAAACACACATTTCTCAAATATGTTTCACCAGCAATCTATACATACTATGGCAATTTGCAATCATGATCAGGGAGAGATGTTGGCTCAAACCCAAAATGTTTATGGTGCATTGCTGCCCTAAAGTACAAAAACACCCTGGAGTTTTATTTCATATTTCCCTAAAAGCACACTGATTGACACCAGGTACAATATTTGAGGAAATGCAAAATCTCCCTGCACAGATGCCATTCAACCAGAGTCATAAATTAAGTTGGAAAAGGTCTCCCCCAAAATGTATAGCACTCCACTAATCAAAGCCACAATGTCGCTGAAGAACGGGAAATCTTCCCAATCGCCAATTGAGTGAACAAGCCCTAGTTGCTTTTTAACGAGTTTAACTGGTAATCTCAGATAAATGGAGAATCGCTTGTAGTGTCTGTCGTCTCTAAGGCAGTAATGAGAGGATTTAGAGCATTCTGTACCCCAAACTGTGGGGGACCCAGAAAGTGCCCCATCTATAGGAGACTGCTTCTCCAGCTCTAGCCATGCCCTACTGTGGACACAACATAGATTTTTTTTAATTGGATCCAGGAGCTAGCAAAATTATCCAACTGCTCTGTGCTTAAACCCCCAGCTAGCTTATATACCAATAATAATAAACTTTCCATAAAAGCAGCTCAGCCTATAGCTGTGTTTTTTCTTCTTCACTTTTATTCTGATTACAGCCACCAAAGAAACTCCTGAATTGGTTTCCTCCTTAAAAAAAAAATTGCTCAAGAATTACAAAAGGGACCCAGGTAAACCATATTCAATTATGTATGCTCCTATTTTTATGGGCGGGATCTGCTTATCTTATGTTACCAAGAAAATAATTTTAAAATGGACTATTTTATCATTTGTGGGAAGATTATTTTTCCTCTTCTTTTATAATTTTCTACCACATGAAGTCTACACTGGCCATTGCCACACCTGGGACACAAGAGCCACACCTTGCATGTCAGGACCATGGCTAGTCAGGCTCAGACTGGGACAGACTTGGCAATCTTCATTTCCTGCCTCTGTGTGCAATATGTGAAAGTCAAGCATCCTTGCTGCCCTTCAAACATCACAGAAGTGTTTAATTTATAAAGGCAGCCTCCCTCATCTCCTTGTTGTAGTTTCTCCTTCCTTCGCAGTTACCCACAGTCAACTGAAACTAAGATATTTTGAGAGAGAGAGAGAGAGAGAGAGAGAGGGAGAGATCACATCCCCAGAACTTTTATTACCATATATTATTATAATTCTTCTATTTTATGAGTATCTATTGCCATTAATCTCTTGGTGTGCCTAATTTACAAATTAAGCTCTGTCACAGAGGGGGAAAAACATAGAAAAAAGCAAAGCATATATAAAGTAGTTACAGTGTTTAGTAAATCAGTGGTTTCTGCTCTTAGAATATCTCCCCATGGATAAAATGCCATGACTAGAAGAGCCCAAACACTATCATCAGTGGGCAGAGACAATATCTTCTAACAAAACTCATGGCTCCACCATTTGGACATATCTTGAACAATCTTAATCCACTAAAACTTTGAGAAAACTATTGAAAATTTTACCTTGCATTCTTGAAGCTGAAAATGACCAAACTTAATTGTAACAAGGCAGTGAAACACTAATAAACTCACTATAAATCACAGAAATGGGACATCTGCCTGGCTGTCAGACAACACACAGGAGCAGCTTTAGTTGTAGGTGGTAAAGGCAAGCAAGGTGGTCTGTAGGTCAGGGTAGTGGATTTGGAAACACTTCAGTATAAGTTTGCTAAGTTTGTTTGACTCACAGTTCATTTAGACACTTTAAATGCTAATGACAGGTAAGTTGTTGCTGAGCCCACGGAGCCCACCCTGGAGAAGGTTTCCAGATCCTCAAAACTCTTTTCAAAATGGGGCCGGGCGGTGGCGCTAAAGGTAAGGTGCCTGCCTTGCCAGCGCTAGCCTTGGACGGACCGCGGTTCGATCCCCCCGGTGTCCCATATGGTCCCCCAAGCCAGGAGCAACTTCTGAGCGCATAGCCAGGAGTAACCCCTGAGTGTTACCGGGTGTGGCCCAAAAACCAAAAAAAAAAAAAAAAACAAAAAACTCTTTTCAAATGATTCCTATTGGTTTTAGCCAGACCCACTCCTTTGAACTCACTGGATTCTTCCTAAGCAAAGTCCCTGGAATCACCCCCAATGTTGGAAGGCACTAGAAGCTACACCTTGAAGCCCACCTAACACACATGTTATGGTTGTCAGACTCACTTGGGATAAAGAAAAAAATACCTAAAAGTTCCCAACTTGAAAAAACAAAAAGATTGATCCATTATAAAATCCAAAGGTTTTAGTTCTCTTCTACATTTCAAAAGTCAACCAAACTCATATTCTTTCACTTGGGCAACTATAAGAATATGTTTTCCCAAGTGGAGTCGCCCTCACTCATGGAGGGAAATTTTTTGGTCTGCAACTTTAGTCTGCAGTCCCAGTCTTTACTTTTTCAGAGGAAGAAAAATGAAGGTGGTCCAGGGAAGCTACCCCAAAGGAAAGATGGGAAGTACACAGTCAAAAATTGGTACCATTAAAAACAATACAACCAATACAGATGCTCTAGCCAGTTTATTTCAAGGCTGAACCCCCAATAGAGGGTCACAAGGTTAAATCCCCCATATTCTTCCATCACAGGATTCTGTTCTTCCCTGAGGCCAAGGAGAATAGAACCAGGGCTCTGCCCTCAAGCTGTCTTGTGTGTAGCTCAATCAACTAAGTGTGAAGATGAGGCCATTAGGCACCAGTTAAAGGTGGGTCAAAGTTCATGGAGAGGGACTGGAGAGATAGCACAGTGTCAGAGTGTTTGCCTTGCAAGCAGCCAACCCAGGACAGACAGTGGTTCGAATCCCAGCATCCCATATGGTACCCCGAGTAACCCCTGAGCACCACTGGGTGTAATCCAAAAACAAAACAAAACAAAAAAAGTTCTTGGAGACCAGCAGCCATGAGGAATTACAACTCCTAGCTGGGGAAAAACAGCAAAAATATGACATTTGGCATTGGGACAAAGATAGGCAAAAGAATGATGGAAGTTGCAGAGAGCAGTGAAGAGGGACCCAGAGAAGCTCACTCAGCTTATAACAGTACATTCAGATCAGCAGTATCAGAATGGTCTGGGGCTAGTTAAAAAATAAGCAGTTAAAACTGGGGCTTCAGGGCCTGAGAGCTGGAGCAAGTCTTTGCATGCTTGAGGTCCTTCCTGTTCATTCCCTAACACTCCATGGTGCCCAGAGCACTACCCGGAGTGACTCCCAAACATAATGACCCCCATGTTGATTACAAGCATTATCAGAGATGACCCTCAAACAAAGCAAAATGAAATAAAAATTGGCCTCTACCATAGATCTACTGAATTAAAAGTACATTAAAGATGTTGATTTGGGAGTGATGCAAAGGAACTGGAAAAAAAAAAAAGATTGCTCCAGGCCCTAACACCCTGGTCCTGGCCCTTTCCATGTGAGGGAAGGGAGAGTATGAGCAGCCAGAGCTCCTTGAGGCCCTGCAGGGCAGCGAAGCCAACACATGCCTAGTCTAGCCACCTCAGTGATTTCTTTTAGACCATCAATAAATATGGCTTTAGAGTCAGATGATATTTAATTAGCGTTAAACTTCTTTATTTCATGTAAGTTAGAATCTTGCCCGAGACACTTCACTAGGAGAGTATCCTGGCACTTAAGATTAAAATGAAATATCCACATGTCCATGAGAGGCTCATAGCAGCAACTCCAGGCCCCTGAATTATTGTGGAGTACCAGATCCACTTGCCCACCAGCAAGTGGGACTTGCTTTAGGGGCTCTCAGGGGTGAGAGGTCAGGTTTCTGTATATGACAAAAGGGCTAAAAAATTTAAAGAAAAAAGAGAGAGATCAGAGTGATAGTATAGCCAGTAAGGCACTTGCCTTCCACAAGGTCCATCTGGGTTCAATTCCTGGCATCTCATTTAGTCCCCTGAGAACCAGCAGGAGTGACTTACTCCTGAGTGCAGAGTCAGGTAAAACCCCTGAATACTGCTGGTTTGGCCCCAAAGTCAAATAAAAAGTGTTTCCTGGTTCAGGTTGAAGTAAAATAGATGTTTGTCCATCTACCTAAATCTTCTGGCCTCACCTCAGAGCCTCTCTGGGCAGTCAAGGTGCTGCCATTTCTGGCAAGCTCTTCGGAAAGGCCTTCTCTGGAGCATGGTCTCAGCTAGCCCTGGTTTTGCGGCTTTTTGCTTTGTATTTTATATGGCTTTAAGCATCATTCATCAATTTCTTTGTTGATGTCTACAACTGGAATGTTAGCCTCATGAAGGCTAAGACTTTGTTCTGTTACTAAATCTCAGACCCCAAATCCATGCCTGACTCATTAAACAGAATGAAAGAAAAAGGGAAGAAAAGAGGGGAGGAGAATAGATGACAAATGAATAAAGTAGAAATACATAGTTTTGTATTGTAGTACATGGTAGATAAGTGGTATGCAGATCTTCAAAGGAAGATAATTGGTGCAGACAGACAGACATGTATGCATCAGACAGATATGACAGATACAAACGATAGATGACAGATAGGTCAACAAATACAGATGAGAGTAGATGATAAATAGATGGTGGATGGAGAGACACATACACAAAGACATATATCAGATGAGATAGATAATCAATACGATAGTTGCTATAGAGTTGGCTACTAGGTAGCTAGGTAGAGATAGCAGACAGGCAGGCAGGCAGATAGATGATATCATGCAGACAGATATCAGAAAGGCAGATATAAGATAGGCATATATATAAGCATGATATCAGATATGCAGGCAGATACTTAACTAGATAATTGATAGATATATATGTAGATAGACAAATAGATGATAACAGAAGGGTAGGCAGGCAGGCAGGCAACTGACTAACTTGATTAGGCTCTTGGGTTGACACAGAGGAGCCCATACTGGTTCTTAGGAACAGAGGTCAGAAACAGTGGGGAGGCCTGCAGCTATGTGAAATACTGTCAGAACGAGCAGAGCAAGCAGCATGTGATTAAATGACAATCAGGGATTTTTAAACATCTCAGGAGCCCAAGGACCTGTAGTGCAGTTTGGCGGGATTGGAACCCGGTTGACTCTAAGAATCTGCTAGGTTGCAAAGACTGCTAACAGGGCCAGTGGGCCTTCCCAAAGGCTTAACTGGACTACTCAGACCTATAAAACAGTTCTTTAAAAAATACAAATACTTAGACAGTTATTCTGTTTGAAATTAATATCTGACCACAGTTTTCATAGATAATATTATTAAGGGTAAAACTAAATAAAATATTTAATTATAATAGATGTATCCTTTTAACAGATTTATTGGATTTGTTGGTTAAGAAATCACTTCTAGAGGTGTTTGGGATCACCTGCAGTACTAGAGATCAAACCTGGGTCAACTGCATGTAAGGCATATTACCTGCTAAACTATCTCTCTGGCCCTTTCTGTATCCTTTAAAAAATATATAAGATTAAGTCTAGAAGTATGCAATACTCAGCCTGGTCAAAACCAAAGAGAAGATAGATGCATATGAGTAATGTCAGAGCACAACTTAGAGACAGTCACAAAGTGTACTACCAAGGTCCCAAGTCAGGTACCACCTACAGAACTTTCTTTGCTGGATTTGGTTATTGACTGCACTGTGAAGGTAGATATGAGATCAAAAGTCTCTCCCTGAACTGATGAAGGTGCTGAGAGGAGACCCACCCAAGCACACTACATTCTTCTGCACCTACAGTTCCACTCCATCACATCTGTGTGGAAACAGAGTCCACTCAGGAGGAGTTCCACAGGCAAGCCTCACTCTCCCAGGGGCAGCTTAGAACTCCAGAAAGTTCTTTCTCTTGAAAAAGGCTGGATAGGAGAGAGAGAGAGAGAGAGAGAGAGAGAGAGAGAGAGAGAGAGAGAGAGAGAGAAGAAAAAGATCGGGAAAGGGGCAGAAAGAAAATGAGAGGAGGAGATATTATCTAAAGAACAAAATCTGGCTAAAGTATTTATAAGGAAGAAAAAAATGTGGCTGCACAAACTCTATTTATACCCTGGATAAACAAGATAATTACTTGTTCGTTTCATAAGTTGTGCCTTGATTTCAAGATCACCAGTGACCATGAATGTTTGGATTTCATATAAGCATGTTGAAAAGCCACAAGTCTTGACCCTCTGAGCAGGAAGCTGAGCTTAGTCAACACTTTCACACTGTGATCAAGGCATAAAGCAGAGTTGAACAAACTAACATTTTACTCTTGGAATGGAATATAAGCAAAATAACTGGTGAATCTGCTCATTATTCCACTGTGATGCCTGACCCTGACATTGGCATATACCCCTTATATAACCTTTTTGGTAGATGGATAAAACATGTGCATGACACCAACAACCATGAAGTGCAGGCTTTTTCAAAGCCTTTCCATTTTGGATGAGATTTTAAAGACTTGCTGAGCTCAGTCCATGGAGATAGTGCCTGCAACTGGCCAGCCTGAGTAGTCTGGATGCCACAAACCTAGTGCTGTCAGCCCTTTCTTTCAGAGTGTCCTATAGCCCCAAACCAAAAAAACACAGCCTCCAATTTTGCCTCAGAAAGCAGTTCTAATCCCACTGCCCAGATTCAGCATTTGTTAGCTCAATCTTTCTCCCATTCATTGCACAACCCTAACCTGCCCTCCTGCTTTCACTTGAGCTTATATTTATGTAATAACAGAACAGAATACCTGTTCATTCCTCATCTCCCAACCCCACACCCAGCTTTTAAGATTGATTGTCTCCACCTGGAATAGTCCCCAAAACACACCAACACTTCCCCCCAAGTATAAGGTCCTAGCACACCCAACATACCACCTATTCCCCAAGTGAAAATTCATCTGACAATTTCTACCTTCCGCAAAGAAACTTCTCTAGAACCTTTTCTTCATTTCCACCCTTCTCTGAGTCTCAAAGACCAGTTCCAATAGCAAATTCTCTAAGACACACTTTCAGAACCACAAGACCAAGTTTGTTTGTTTTTAAATATGTAGGGTCCAGAGAACTAATACAGAATCAAGACACAAGTCTTGCATGTGGCCTATCCCAATTTCATCCCTAGCATCCTATTACCCCCCCCCAAACATGGCTGATGTGCCCTTAGAAGCCCCTTGCCCTGCTGAGTTTTCCCTGGTGTTTCCGAGTTTTGCAGGGCCTGAGAAGCAACAGTGTTCTCAGGCCCTTACAAGGGACTGCTGGCTAAGTGGCTGAAAATCTCTGTAAGTGACCCTGGGGCACTTGGGAGCCCCCACCCCAAATTAACTAACAGCAGAGTGCTGAGCACAAAGCACACACAAAGTCTCACCACCTTCTGACTGCTCCTGTGAAGTGAGCTCTTCTCTCACATCTGAACTCATGACGGTCTCATCTCAGAGGGCACCAGTCACATTGGATTAGTGACCTATGTCTTCTTGTCCTCCGGATTTGCATACTTTGTGCTTTCAGGGGTAGCAGAGAGAGCAGGAGAGGCTCTGACAACCCTGAGGAATCACACACACTACCTCTCCATAGAGATAGCACTGGGTCCAGTGTCCATGAGCTTTTCTGACTCCCAGATCCTAGCTGCCACCTGGGAAAGTAGTGCTGAGATAGTCCAAGTCTGAACCTAATGGCATATGTCAGTTTACCATGCTAAATTACTGTACCAAAAATCTGCATTTTAGGGCAGGGATAGAAAATCTGCTCTTCCAACTCATCAACCCAAATTTCAGGGGCTTGGCCCTGATATTTTACATACAGATATAAAGTCAGTCTTTCATTGACTCCAACCCCCAATTTCTCTCTGACTCTTCCGATTTTCAAATACTAAGAGCTCAACATCCTGTTTAGAAAGGAATAGAAGTAAAATTTGGCCTTGCTGGCAGTTAATTCTTAACTAAAAAAACCATCATTAAAGTCCTATTTCAACTACCCAACTATAAGTTCAAAGAGCATAGGTCCTTGGCTTTCTCTTTTAACCATTCTTTGGCATTTATAGCCAACTTTCCTTAGCTGGGCAAAAGAGGGTAAATCCAAACTAAAAGAATAAACAGGGAGCAGTAGTAGAGCATTTGACTGCCTTTGCCCCTTCCTGGTTCCTCCAAAATTAACAGTACTGTCAAGAACTCCTTGAAATAACTATTTATCTTTCTCACATGCACACCACATGCAAATGCATGATGTACACACACGTGCCTTCACATACACTCTCAGATACACACACGCATACTAACATGTACAAATAGTCATCTATGCACGCTTTTACACATTCACTCAAGCACACACATATAATCACTTTCATAGTCATCCACACACTAATGTTCTCTATTTCACACACATATATACATACACACACGTACACTCAAAGAAGGACTGGTACTCCTAGAGAGCTGTGAGATGTCATGAAAGAAAAATTGAGATGCTTTTACTCCTTGTCACTTTCTCTGCACACAGGACCAGCATATTCTGTCCATAATTTGCAAAGGTCTGTGTTTCTTACACAGAATTAAAGGGCTGACATTCCTTCCCTTTCTGTGCCCTGTATTCAATTTCCTTTCTTTAAAATAAAAACAATAATTCCAAAGTATAACAGCTGCATCGTAAACAGTTTTTTCTTTTCACCAAATTTTGAATGGAGAGAGCAAAGTCCATTTATAGAGAGACTATTTGCTTGGTTTGCCCACAATGAAGGAGAGATATGAAGAACACCTCATGATAAACTCACACCTTCAAGGTTCCTAGTGGTGGAAGGTAAGATACCCTCAAATGGAACTGGAAATGGGCCAGTACCCAAACAAGACATTGGGACAGAGGCAGCAGGAACAGCACAAGGGGCAAGTAGAATGTCTACAACAGCCACTAAAGTCCTGCCCTTTTCTGGCAGTCAGGCCTGGTTCCCTCGCAGAATGGGCTTCTGAGAGAGCTGCCCTCACAATGGATGCTGACAAGCAGCTTCCAAATGGCACAGGAGAAAAGTGGTCAGCCTAGGACCCTGGCTCTTCTAGCCCCTTTTTGCTCCTCTGCCAATGGCATAAGCAACCCTGTCCTGAAGTTTGCAAGAATGGAGTGCTGTGTGGAATGATCCCATGCCTGGGGTGTGTGTCCAGATTAGGAAGTTGGCCGAGCATGCTAAAAGAGTCTCTTCTGAGCTGTGATCCAAATCAGTTCCCTTTGGCTAATTTCTCTTTTTGTTGTTTTTATGTTTGGGGACCACACCCAGCAGTGCATAGGTGTTACTCCTGGCAGGCTTGGGGGACCATACAGGATGCCAGGGATCAAACCTGGGCTGACCAGGTACAAAGCAAATGCCCTATCTGCTGTGCTATTGCTCCAAACCCTTTGACTAATTTCTTGTTATTCAGACAGACAGAAAGCCACTGAGGTCAGTGCCAGGAGCCAGGCAACATGGTTAATGTGTCTTCTTTTTCTTTAATTTTGTGTTTCTATTTGCAAAGCTGATCTAATGCATGGCCTCACAGCTCATTCCTAAAGGGCCAAGAGGGACACTGGAGTCTTTGTTTAGTGGCAAACAAAAGCAGAGTCATAAAGTAGGGGACCCTGAAGTGGGGGTCATCCACCCCATCCTTGAGAAAACTGTCCTACTGGCTACTTGTGGAAGGAAGACTAAAGGAAAGCAGTGAGTGGGATGTATGACCTCTCTCACTTCCCACTTGAGAAGTATAACCTATTTCACTTCCACTCTTGGGAAGGTCCCTCTCCAAGTGCTCACCCCAATCCAGTAGCTAGCTCAGAGTCTGTCTCCCAGCAGGAAAACCTGGGCTGAGCACCTCACCTAAATGGGTCTCATTCAAATCCCCCTACTCATCCTTCACTCCCTAAAAGCTTTTAGTTATAACCAGTGGCCAGGCATTGAACACCATTATTAGTTCCATAAACTGATTAAGTGTCACTAAGGAAAAAATAATATTAAATGAAGCTTCTGTTTCCAGTAATGAAAGTCAAAAAAGGAAGGAAGGAAGGAAGGAAAGAAGGCAGGAAGGGAGGGAGGGAGGGAGGGAGGGAGGGAAGGAGAGAGGGAGGGAAGAAGGAAGGAAGAGAGGAAGGGAAGAAGAAAGGGAGGGAAGGAGAGAGGGATGGAGGGAAGGAGGGATGGAGGGAAGGAGGGAAGGAGGGAGGGATGGAAGGAAGAGGGAGGAAGGGAGGGAGGGATGGAGGGAAGGAGGGAGGGATGGAAGGAGGAGGGAGGAAGGGAGGGAGGGAAGGAGGGAGGGATGGAAGGAGGAGGGAGGGAGGGTGGAAGGGAAGAAGAAAGAAAAAGAAAGAAGAAAGAAAGAAAGAAAGAAAGAAAGAAAGAAAGAAAGAAAGAAAGAAAGAAAGAAAGAAAGAAAGAAAGAAAGAAAGAAAGAAAGAAAGAAAGAAAGAAAGAAAGAAAGAAAGAAAGAAAGAAAGAAAGAAAGAAAGAAAGAAAGAAAGAAAGGAAAGAAGGAAGGAAGGAAGGAAGGAAGGAAGGAAGGAAGGAAGGAAGGAAGGAAGGAAGGAAGGAGGGAGGGAGGGAGGGAGGGAGGGAGGGAGGGAGGGAGGGAGGCAAGGAAGGAGGCAAGGAAGGAGGAGGGAGGGAAGGAGGGAGGGAGGGAAGGAAAGAGAAAAAGAAAGAGAAGAAAAGTAAAAGAGAGAAGAAAGAAAAGAAGAAAAGGAAACAGAAAGAAAGGAAAGAAAGAAAAAAGAGAGAAAGAGAAAGAAAATGAAATAATAAGCAGGGTGCAGGCAAAGAGGCACCTCCCACAGGAAGGACTATCTGTCCCCAGACATAGAAGAACTGCAGGCTGGGGCCGGATGGCAAGAAGGGTTAAATTTATGTTCCATTACAAGGCCCCCTTTTTTTGGTTTCATCTTCTCGGTAAAACACATAACTTAAAATGAAATCAAATATTAAAAATGACAGACTATATAAGTGCTGTGAGTAACTTCAGGTCACGGAGGGAGGGAAAAGCCGGCAAGTTGTCAGGCACTATCTGTCAGAGTGAATTAGAAACAATCAACAGAGACTGAAAGGGAAGGTGATTGTTATTAAGCAGCGGGGCTGTGAGCAGGCTGCCCAGATGTGGTCATGCATATAAAGGACAGGAAACAGCAGTTTAATTCAGGAAGCCCTGGCGAACAGGGCAGCAGAGAGGAGAAAAGTCCTTTGTCGCTAATAAGCTGGAAGTTACTTTGATAACAGCAGGGTTAGACTAGAGAATAAAACACATTTCTTTCCCTACCACACACCATTAATATCACAGAAATGTAGTAGGAAGAAGTCCCAGGCACAGCTGGCTTAGCCACTGGCCTCCCTGGCAGCCGTGGAGAGGCTGACCGGGTCCCATCTCCATCCAGAGCATCCCCTCCTCCCACAGCTGGGTTCTCTCTGACCACATTTAGCAGTCCATTCTAGCAATGTACTGTGACCCAAAGAAGTCAGGGGTGGGTTTCGTCCAGCACCACGCCCTCCCATGCCTGCAGCCTGTAGGGCAGGTGCAGATCCGGTAAACAGCCTTGGCCTAATGAAGTCCATGTATACAGCAACAGAAAACAATTTTATATGCAGACAAGGCCCGATTTCATAAGAAATTACTTATGCAGGCATTCTGCAATTATCCTGTGATACTTTCAGGCAACAGTCTGACAGCAGTTGTGCAAACAATAAAGGGATTACAGAAATAAAAACAAATAATATTACACACACAGAAACTCCATGTTGCATGTGGACGGGATAGAGGGAGGGTGCAGAGATGAAGGGAGCCAACCTGGGCCAGCAGGAGTGAGGACAGAGGGTCAGTGCCCTTCAGTGCCCATTCCATGGCACCTTAAGAGGTGTGCCTACAGCTGCTGATGGGAGGATCCTGGCCTACTCGCCCACCTCAGGTGAAGTGCCACCTGCTTGCTGCGCAGGAAACTGAGGACACGGTGGTGTGAAGATGTTGAGGGGTGATGTAGCCAGGAAGCTGGTGCTCCCCACTTCCGTGGCTCAGGGCAACAACTAAGAAAGTAAGTGGATCTGGGCACAAGGACTAAACTGTGACTCAGAGAAGGCCAGACCTTCACCTATGTGGCCCAGATGGGCCTGAGAGGGTTCTGAGACGTGGGCAGTCGCCCTCTAACTAAGGCATTAAAAGTACAGAGGGAAACGCTAGGACACCCCCAAACAAGCACCTTGATGTATTCTCCTAAGATGAATCCTCTAGCTGGCAGCAGGCTCTTTGCTGACAGCAGCTTCCCTGCCCTGGACTCCAAATAGTTCTGAGTCAGGCTCAGAGTAGGAGCCAAGCCTGCAGATAGGCCTAGATAGACCTAGGCATGGCCCATCCACCGAGCTTGGCCATCCTGCATGCAGCAAAGGCATCATGGCCACACTACAAGTAGCTCACAGTGGGAATGACCCAGGGCCCCATGAAGGCAAGTCGGACCACAAACTGGAGGCAACAGCTCTACCCAGTCCACAGAAATACTTGGACTTTCAGAAGATTTTTTGAAACATATTCTCAGCACTAGAAAAAAAGCAAATGTTCACATTTCTTTTTCCATAACAGCTACGAAGAACTGGTCTGTACACTGTCTTAAATGCTGCCCCCCAAAGAGAGCAGAGACAGCTTTGACCTGCCCTGTCCTCATCCAGATCTGTGTATTTTCCACCTGAATGCTCTTGTATTTTTTGTTTGTTTGTTTGGGGGCCACACCTGGCAGTGGTCAGGGCTTACTCCTGGCTCTGCTCTCAGGGATCACTCCCGGAAGTGCTTGGATTACTATATGGGGTACTAGCAACCCAGCCCAGATTAGCAATCTGGGCAAGCATCCTACCTGCTCAGTATCTCTCCATCACTCAGGCATTTCCCACCTGAACATTTAGGACAACTCACAGAGAGGATGGCCAAGGCCAGGACTGGCAAAAGCATGCACATAGGGCAGACTCCAGCATCCCATGCAGAGCCCCCTCCACAACTTAACAGTTTTCTTCAAACCTCTGGAGGCTGGCAGGCTAAAAGAGGTGCCTATAACATTGGTCTACTTGTGCAGCACCCCTGAACTGCCAGTGTAGAAACCCTGAGAGCTGCCAAGGCCAAGGAGCCTATTATCCTGCTATTGCTGTTGATCCCAGCCCTGCTGCCAGCCAGAGATTCCACCCAAAGTACCTTCATTCAGCCTAGATTCCACCTAGGCTGTCACTTGGTAGATGGTTGAGCTCAGTGGAGTTCTGACAGTGGTTTTCTGTGTGACCTTTTCCCACCCCTGCCTCTCTGGGCCTTAGTCTCTTCATCTATAAAATAAAACTTCTTTTGATAACAAGGATTTCTGCTAACCTGAGGCTTCTAGGGAATACATAAATTTTCTAGAATTCCTGAAGAGAAACTTGTGCTTGAAAACAGCCCCCACACTCCCAAGAAATGAGATGCCAGACCTAGAAAGTGGGCAGGTCATGAGAGGGCCTCAGAATTAGCATTATCTTTGTTTTCTTTCCCAGGGATAGAGGTTACTAACCCCTCTTATAGTGAATGAGCCCTGAGAAAGTGAGATAGACCTTGAGCAAAGGAAAACTCCATCAGCTTTTTCCTTACAACACTGCCCAAACCACTATAGCCACCCAGACTGCTCCTCCCCTAGCCCCAAGGCTGCACTACTGAAGTTCAGAAAAAGAACAGGGGGCCTGCCCATGAGTCAGGACCCTGTGCACAGGCCATCTTCCCACATCTACAGGGACTAGCCCTGTCTTCTAGCTCAAATAATAGACCAGAGCCTCACTCTGACAGAAGAGCTAGGAAGAAGTCTGGAATAATAATACAAATGGTAGGGTGTTTGCTTGCGAGCAGCCAACCCAAGTTTGATATCTAGCATCCCATATGATCACCCAAGCACCACCAGGAATGATCCCTGAGTACAAAGTTGGGAGTAACCCATGAGCTACACCAAGTATAGCCCAGAAACAACAATAAAAAGCAAGAAGGACCATGCAGACCTGTCAAGGACCAGGGAAGCGCCCAAAAAAACTCTTTACTGCCTTCACCCCATAGTGCAGTTTACTCAAGAACTACTCCTGGTTTCAGAACAACAAAATAAAACCAATGGCACTTCTGGGATGCAAAGCTGTGCAGAATGCAGCCTCTCCCCACCCCCAGAATTCACTGTACCCACCTCTCAGAGTATATGCCAGCATGCCAGCTTTGTCCCCCTAGAGACCTTGACACTTGCTGCCCTCTGCCAGGAAGCTTCTGCTCAGCAGGCTCCTCCATGTCCTCTCATTTCTAATGTCATTTCCCCAGAGATCATCCCTAACCACCCATCCCTCTCCCACTGGCCTCCTCCTTCCACAGCTGCCTGTAGACCACTTCCCTCCCCCACAGCTCAGCCCTGGAACCAGCATGTCTGAGGCAATGTTCTCTCCAGGATCATTCCAGGGCCACAGAATCAAACCTCAAAGTGGTGAAAAAACTCACCACACATAGGCTGAATGACTTGAGACAGGCCATTTAATGCCTCTGATCTCAGTCTCTATAATCTGAAAAAAATGAAATAATTCACAATACCTGGACTAGGGAGTTAGTAAAGATGAACTGAGATTATCCCAAAGTACTCAGGTCAGACCCTTCTCCACTCTACTTTCCTCCAAAGTTTGAAATCATCTGATGATTGTTTCTGTCTGGCTCTGGGAGGGCAGGAAGTATTCAGGGACCTTTACCTCCCTCCTTGCACCAGGAGGCCTCTTGATGAAAATCAAATATGACAAGAAGACCTGGGCCTGGCTGCAGGATTATCATCATTATCACGGATGAATCAGTCATTCGCTCTCTTTTTCTGTGATCCCACAGCAGCATGGACAATTTGAGGCACAGAGCCTGGAATGTTCCAGAACAAAATGTGAGTCAGCCTTAGGCCTCTTCTCTACCTGAGGCCCTCGGCAGTGATGCAAAGCTAGGCCTTCAGAAGCTGTGAGCATCCACATGGCAGAATCCCTACCATCAATGTAGCAGCTAAATATTGTAATACTCCTAACTCCCCCATCTGTGTTTTGCCTCCCAAGAGGGAAAATAGTCTTCACAGACATTCCCTTATCTGGCAGGCAAATTCTAAACCTTACTGGCAACTGCAGGCTTGTTTTCCCAACCAAACAGCTATGGAACCAAAAATTGCTCCTCCTGCGATATGCTGAGAAGGGAACTAGCCAAACAGCTCAGTCTGGAAGCCCAGACCCAAAGCAGGGCTGGATCCATGGCTTGAGGAGACTCACTCCCCCAAAAAGTGGGGGGGGGTCACGGAGACCTCAAAGGGAGCCTCCATGTGCTGGAGTCCTGTGATCCTTTTCTTAACACAGATACACCCACTAAGAAGCTGATGGAAAACACTCACCGCAGTGTGAAATCAACACTTTTGAAACTTAAATAAAACAGGGAGAAGGGAAAACTTCCAACCTCCGCCTGTGAATTTTCTCATACCAGGCTGCAAAAGGCAAGCCCCCGCCATCACCCCCAATCCCACTGACAGGCTTACCTCGGCACCCACAGCTCACGTTCCACCGTATGGGATTCCCTGCCTCTCCCCGTCCCCTTCATCCCGGAACCTGCACCTGTGCAGGCGCTAATAAACCCAATCCAGTGATAACCGTGAGCCTAATTGATAGGGCCCTTTATCGACTGGCCTTGATGTCTATCTAAGGTTCTCAACAGCCAAGATTTAAATGTTTCATTTTATTTTTAACTTTCACTTTTCCACATTTCAGCGATGTCAGGCAAAGAGGTATGGTTTTACTATCAGAAAGAATCATGGTGCAGAATAATTTATGACTTCAGCTTGGGCTTTCAGAAAAGCTATTTCAAATCTTCACTTTGATTTGGTTGTATCAAAACTACTCAAAATAACAGCGGCACTTTCTTGGAACCAGAATATGTTAGCAGCACCTCAGGATTTTAAGCTGAAACCCGGCATTTATCCCAGAAGCAAACTTGAGAGGGGAATTAAGCCACAGAGGGAAAAACAACTTTTTTTTTTCATGATTTTTTTGTTGTCCCACTTGACCCGTCAGACCACACCCCAATTACAGGGGAATAATCCCCTTCTTTGAGGGGGTTCTGCTAACCCACACTCAAAGGACCTTGGCCTTTCAGGCAAGCAGAGGACCCCTACCTGGATTAGAGGAGTGAGGGTTGTTACCAGCACCAAGCCCCAGCTAGAAGGAGAGAAAGGTGTAGGCTCTGTGCAGAGGCCATCACAACACAGCAGAACGAAACGATGAGTGTCCAGGGCCAGAGTTCTAATATCATCAGACTTACCTTAGCAGTTCAACTGCATACTTGTCTTAAGGACTGTCCGTTGAGTGAGAAAAGACCCCAGAAAGGGTGCAGCTGATCCAGACACTGACAGATTGCCAGAGGGGTGTCCCAGCTCCCTATCACAAAAGGAAATATAGAAAGAAATGATGTAAAGTGAAATGTAACAAATTCACTAAATCACAGCAATATGCAGAGGTCAAGGAAATTCAACTGAAAAGGTTAAAGATGAAATCAAATCCGGTGTATGAGAATGAAAATCTATCCCAATGCAAGGCCACCGGTGACGTGCTGGAGACAAGAAGCTAAATACTGCCTAGCACTGGGATCTTTCATTTTCATCAGATCAATAAAAGCTTATATTTATCAGGATTCCAAGCAGCTGCCACTTCTGACAACCTCCACTTTATTTTCTCACTCCTTGCGCTGTATCAGGGCAAAAAGGAGAAGAGAAGCAGCTTTTAATGCTATTTACACCTGAAGACACAATTCCATTAAGAGGTCCTGTTTTGTTAAAGAAACAGGGATTGATATGATTATATTGGCAGGAGCGGGAAGTCTCTTTGTTCTTCCCCCCATGTTTTCCCCCTTTCTAGGCCAGACCCAGCACGAAGATTTCCTGACACGAAGTCCATGGGCAGAGGGGTGAGCACTTTTTTTTTTGTTCTCCAAACTTACCATTTACAAAGAGAGGAGAGGCTTTCTGCTAAAACAGTTACCACTCTAATCATCTGTACAACAATATTTGCTATCAGGCATTCTAAATAGATTATCGCCAGTCCATCTGTGTCATTATTGATTTATAAGGCTTTAAGCAGCTTTCGAATGGAAGCTTTCCCACTGAAGGGTTTCTTGTATAAATCAGAGCCTGCTCAAATATAGCAGCCATCACTCAAGATATTGTTCTTAAAATCATAACAAGAAGGAGAAGATGATAAATCGCTTGTAATATACTGATCCAAACTGATATGCAAATCTTGTTTTTTAAATATATTACTTGAGTAAAAAGAGGCATCATTAACATATGAATGCTCTATGCAAATGATAGTGACAGAGCAGATGTTGGCGCATGTAATTGACCTATATGTGAATTGCATCAGAACCCTTAACTCTATTAATTCACTATCCAGTAACTAGATATTGTCCAAAAAGTACATTCTTTGAAACCATATACTGGAAGCCAAGCTGACAGGGTTCCAAGGATTCTGAAACAAGGTCACTGTCACTAGTATTTTGCTGTCATCTGCATTCCCCTTCTTATGGATGACATCATCAGGGGGCCGTGTAAATCGATCACTTAATAGCATTTAGAAAATACTGCAGTGGGAAACAGGTTATAAAAAAATGCCCCAGTTTTATTCTTTTTCTTGGCAGAAATGTCATACCTCTTAAACTGAGGGTTTGTGCATGAGTGCGCTGTGAAACACACAGATGCCATTTTATTCCCCGTCTTTATTTTTCCACTTCTTCTCAGAATGACATTAAATTGTATTAAATAGCCTTTTGTCCACAGGGCACAGACCACCCCGCATATGATAATGTATTAATGCCCCACGTTCCAGCCACTGAGCTGAAACATTCTGAGACTTGGAGGATAAGTATGAAGCACCATTGTGTGTATAGCCTGCTAACAACTGTGACACATACTAATAGAAACATACCTAATAAATTACTGCTTTCAGGTCTAGCAAGCTGACATTTCTCTGCAAGGGACAATTTTATATTTGTGGCACAGAACAAAATTGCTTCATATGAAGCCACTGTGGATTAGCATAAAAATTAACACTTAAATTTCAGCTTATTTTCCACCCTCTCCTCCTGCCACAACAATCAATTCCTCTTATAAATCTGATTAGATTTTATGATGCTTATTATTCAGAGCATGTCTCAACACAGCATTCACAGGCTTGAAGACTATTTGTTTAAATAGAAAAAAGAAGCAGATAAATCTATAGGTATTTTTTATTACCCCATTCCCCACCAGTTTCTTTCTCATATTGTAACATCAGTAATTGATTGCACACATTAATTAACATGTAAGGTAGAAATTCTGCATTATGCATGATTTATTTTCCTATCTGGTGAGTAGGTTTGTCTGCTGCCCTTGTGTTTCTAGGACATTGGGCTCGATTCTGGTCCAGACATAAATGCCAATGCTCATTCCCCCTGAAAGTTATTAATGTCAGATATGAAATGAGATTTTTGATTTCACCTGCTTACTAATCCACAAAAGCTGTTTTGAGTGATGCAGGCTTAAATGCAGAAATTTGAAATGATATATTGCTATATCTGATAACATGCAAATATGTTCATTAGACATAATTTAGCAGGAGAGAATAGCAACACTTTTATAACAAGTCTAGGTCAAAAAAATGGCTGTTAATTAAACAAGTCATGAAAAATGGCATTACAAGGAGACTGTCCGGCAGACACCAGGCTTTCTAATGATGTGCCGCTGATAGTACCCAGTGCTTCTCACGACAATGAAGAGGAGAAGCCTTTCTGAGCATTTCACATAATCTAAAGCAAGCTCAACAAAACTCTACCCATGTTAAGAACCTCCGATTGATCTCACAGTCTCAGATTTTAATTGTAACACACTACCGTTCTCCATCTGAAGATGTGACTTCACTTTATTTCTTAGAGGCCTAAAGTGATTTATATAGTTGAGTTCTCCACAAACACACCAGGGAAGAGTTTGCACAAGCGCCACCACTAACGAGTGGGAGCCCAAGCAACCAAGTGTGCAACTTCCAGTCATCACAGCAACTACAAAGGGGAGGGAAGAGGAATTAAAAGGCAAGGAAGAAAATTAATGTTTCATAGGGCTATACTGCTTGATTCCCTGAGAGTCTATGTCTGAGTGTTTTAAATCAAGCAGATTAATAAGGAAAGTTGGACTTAACAGCCTATAGACGGAGGATAAAGGCAAAGGAAAAACATGCATGTATATTCCTGGGATCTTCTCTTCCTTGTCACCCTTCCCAAGTACACACTTCATTTATATGGGGAACCTGTGGAAGACAAAATCTCTCCTTTGGCCATGAGCTGCATTTCAACTTCTGACACTCTGATCCAATTTCAAATGCCTCACACCCATTGAGGAGAAAGATGCCTACAGTCTATTAAACCAGTTAACATTTCTCCAGAGACTTTGGTTAATTTCAAAATGTTTTATTTGTTGGATGGATAAGTGAACGAACAAATGCAAACACTAACAAGTATGTATGTCAATAAGTGAATGAGTCTACAAAGGTCTGATGGAAAGATGGTTGAAAGAATGCCAAAACAAGAAAGGCATAAATGCAAAAATAGTTCTATTTAAAATAGCTAAATTTAAAGTACTTTGGGAATGAGTAAAGAATACCATAGGTACCTTTTGAATGAATAAGTATTTGCATGAGCTCCTATAGTGGGATAAAATATAGATGTAAAATATAAGATATATGAAAAGCTTGCTTTTTCAAAACCTTTAGTGTGTCTTGAACGTGTATACCTCTCTTTCTCTCCACTCACATCTTTATAAGTAAATTTCATTCATATTGAATGAAATCTTATTTCACACGCATAAAACTAAATAGTCAGGTCTTATTCACTGTCAACATGCTTAACACCCCATTCTTGGTTCTTTGCCTGTGTCTCAGCACACATTTCTGGAGAACCCAAGAGGTTTCTACACAAATCCTTTAAGACTCATGAGAAGAAAGACAGGCATCCCTGCCTCCTCTAGAATCTTCAGGATGAGCAGATTCAGCCATATGTCTGGAAATGAGTAATTCTAAGCCATGTGTGTGGCCTTCTAAGCAGTGTGATTCCTAACCTTCCCAAAGGTGGAAGCTGTCAAGGCCAAATCCAGACCTTGTAGCAGACTCTCGTGATGTGAACACTGATTCTGGGAAGGGGTATAATCATAAGCACCTCTAGTTCTTCATATTTAGATGAAAATCATCTACCCCAGGGCTCAGTTCACATGAAATAACTAATCTCATGTGAATAGCCGGGGACTCTTTCATCCTTCATCCTTCATTTTTCTTAGGTTGCTGGCTGCTCTACCGTCTAATACTTGGGTCCCTGACCATTGAAACATGGTTTGAGGTATTTATACATCTTTACCATGTCAGCTTCCTTGACACAGTGGATTGGACCTGGGACCCCCTAATGTGACTATTTTATTTATTCCATGCTGCCTAAAATCCTCCATGTTGCCTAATAAGAATATTTTCTATACATATGGATTATATAGTCACTTTGTGATATTTTTTCTTTTTTTAAATGATAATACTTTTTTATTTATTTAAACAAATTTAAACAAATACATTTAAACAAATGTATTATGATCAATTGTGTCAACTGTGTTATATACTTTCTTTAAATAAATTTCTTTAAATGCCCTATTTTTCTTTTTTTTCTCAACCCCACCTTTTTTTCATTTCTGTGCATCTTGGCTGATCATCTAAAAAATCAGGAACTGGGACTAAGCTAGTGATGTTAAATCTCTTAACACTTATTCAAAAATGTTTGACTGTGTTTTTCCAGAGTTTTCTAGAAGAACCTTTTCTAAAGAAATCTCACATGTGAGTTGACCAAACATAGTCTCTGTAGCCAAAGTTGCCAAAAATACTGAGTTAGTCCCTTCTGTGGAGACCAAGTTTTCTCCTTGAAATCCCTTAGGTCCCAAGGAATTCTCTTGGATGACCATTGGACCAGGGATTTCCTAGTGACAATTCAGCCTCGATTAGTCACAGCCTCCTTTTTTCTGCTGCCAGCCCTCCATGGGTTTACCCTTTGAAACAGGTGCATCCAAATCCCCATATAGCCCCTCGGCAAACACCAGTATCCTGGATTATGAGCCCATAGGCAGACATAAAGCTGCTCCTCTTGATGCCAGTCAGGAGGAATGAACAGTAGGTGTCTGCCCTCAGCCAGCTGGTCACAGGTCATCTCCCAGAATAAAGACAAAATGGCCCCTGAAATTCCTAAACAATCAGAGACCAAGTATCCATCTGAGGGGCAGTCTGAGCAGAATTGTTGAGTTCTTCCACCCAGCACCTTCACTAGACCTGCTGAGCACTATTACCTTAATGACCCACCATTAGTCTTAGAAGTGACTCACAGATTCCTTTAAATCAAATTGTTTCAAATGGAAATTTTATTATAACACTGTTGTAAAAAAAAGCTTTTCAAAATAGTTTTATTTAAAGAAATTTATTTAGAGAAATGGAGGGGAGAGAGAGAGAGAGAGAACAAGAGAGAGAGAGAGCCATGTTCATCAGCAAAACACAGGCTTCTCCTGAAGGGTAAAGGTCTACTGTTGTAAATGTAAAATATAATACATATTCTCCACAAGTAGTTGTTTATAAATAAGAGGAAAGGGCTCAGTTACTAGGAATCCACTGTCAGTACTGAGGGACTATGTAGAGGTGGAGCTGAGCAGGACCTCAGGCTAAGTCTGAATTTATACTCTCACAGCATACCTTAGTGCATGGGGGCACTTACAACCCCTTGAGCCTGTGTCCCCTTCCTCTGTAAAATGGCATGAGACAGTACTTGTCTCATAAGGTGGTTGTAAGAATCCACTAGATTAGTTCTGGAGAAGTAGGCCATTTGCCTTGTAACCAACTCAGGTTGATCCCCAGCATCCTGAATCAGGTCTTTTAAGCATTCCTAGGAGTAATTCCTGAAGTAAGTCCTGAGCACATCTAGGAGTAGTACAAAAAAAAAAAAAAAAACAGAAACAAAACAACAACAACAAAATTTTTAAAAAATAATCTACTAGGTTAAATGCAACCTTTTTTGAATAATATATATTGACTGAGTTCACTATGGTGCAGCAAGATGAGGTAATCTTGGAGAACTGGCCTTTGAAGCTCCCACAGAATGCTGCTTATGCAAACTGAGCTGAGAAGCTAGAGATAGACAAAGTTATGAGACTGGTGTCAAAAAGCTCGGCCCTTCCACTGGTCCTTTGTTCAACCTCAGGAAGCCCTGCCCTTTATGCTGCAGCTCTCTCAAATATGCAATAAAGAGATTGAATCAAGAGGGATGGATCTAGTCATTAGGGAACTTGAATCACTGAGGGTTCCACAGGTCCAGCCTTTGTTATCAAAATGGCTCTCAAAATTTCCAGGGTAGCTATGGTGAGAGAAAGACCCTAGATCTAACAATTCTCAAGATCCGGGTCCTTGTTTGTGTACAAAGGAAGCAAATGTCAGGCCCCAGCAGTGTCCCCATGCTGTAATTAGAGGCAGGTGCTAAAAGTGGGATACCAAGGAATTGGCACAGAGGCACACAAAACCTGATTCCCAAATCCCTGAATAGTGACATCCTTCCCCATTGATTGCCTTCTCAGAGTTTCTCAGCACTTTCTGCTGTGCACAACTGTTGATTCAATATCATGCCTTCAGAAGCCCTAAACTTCTTTTTCACCAGGAACCTGCCAACACTGGTTGTTTATAGTCTTTTTAATCATGTTCATTCTAAAAGGTGTGAGATGATATCTTGTGGTTGTTTTGATTTGTTTTCCCCTGATAACAAGTGTTGATGAACATTCTTTTCATAAGTCTATGGGCCAAACATATGTCCCCTATAGGAAAATGCCTGATTTAGGTGTCTGTTCTCTTCCTATTTTTGATAGGGTGATTGGTTGTTTTATTGTTGAGCTTTGAGAATGCTTTATATATCTTAGATATTAGTCTTTTATCTAATGTATGATGCATTGGTATTTTCTCCCATTCTGTAGGGAATTTTTGTTTCTTTTCCCATGTAATTTTAGTTTAATGTAGTTTATTTCTTTTTGGTTTTAGTATATTCACCTGGCAATCAAAGAAATTAAAACAACCCTAAGTTACTTATCCTGGAAAGTTATGCCTAAGTTTTTCTCACTGTATTTTATAGATTCTAGGCTAATCTTTGAACCACTTTGGATTACTTGTATAGAATGTGGGATATAAATCCAGTTTTGGGACTTTCTGTTGTAATTTTTTTTTTGCATGTGGCTATACTATTTGTTCATTGCAGTACTCAAAAGTAGAGCCAGGATATAGAAACAACCTAGTGCCCAATGACAGTTGAGTAGATAAAGAAAAGTGTGGTATCTGCACACAGCAGAATACTTGGAAAAAAAAAGAAAGATAAACTTGTTTGCTACAACTTGCATGGAACTGGAAGATATGTTAAGCAAAATAAGTCGAAGGGAAAAAAAATACTGAATGAGCTCACTACCTGTGGTACACAGAGAAGCTAAAAATAGAAAAGGCCAACCTTGGCATTGGGGTTACTTGCAAGGGTGTGGTCAAGACAACGGAAGAGGGAAGGAAGAAATGAAATCGCTGTGGACAGGGGAAGAGGGTCTTTAGCATTATTGTAGTGAGTAAGTATTTTCACTTTGTACATCAAAGCCATAAATATGAACACTATCATTACCATGTTAGCTAAACAGCAGTAAAAGGGTTGCTTTTGTTTGAAGCCCTAAACCATAGCACTTTGAATCACGCATTCAACCCCTTGCTCAGTCCTGACATCTAACCTAGCAATCTCTCAGGGATGGTCTCAGGAAACAGTTTGTCCTGAGCAGCACTAAGTTTCCCTACAATTAAGTGACTATTTCATAGTTTTTATATTAAACAATCCATCTCTGAAAGTTTAGGTTTATCAAATACATACAAGAAAAGAACTTCAAAAACTTGAAGGGATTGAAGGTTGGAATGATAGCACAGCAGGTAGGGTGTTTTCCTGGCATGTGGCCTACCCAAGCTTGATCCTCAACATCCCATATGGCCCCTGGAACCTTCCAGGAGTGATTTCTGAATGCAGAACCAGGAATAACCCCTGAGCATCGCTGGGTGTGGCCCCAAAACAAACAAACAAAAAATTTGAAGTGATTGATGGGCCTGCTCCATGGCAAATCACACATAGTTCTGGAGTTTCTAACCCCTTGATCTCAAGGCTCTTGGCTCCTCTGGACCCCCATCAGCAGCCAGCCTCTGCATACTTCCTGCATAGAGGAGTGCAGAGCCTTCTCAAGGTGCAGGTCCTCCCACAGGCACCTCCAAAACAGAGACTCTACCAGACTCAGCCCGTAACCCTCTCACTGACCTCCTAAAACAGAGCACGTGATGGAGGATGCTATTCTACCCAGGATGTCAGTAGGTGTGGCTCTGGACTAACAGCCCCACACACAGAGGCTTGCCTTGCAGGCGTAAACACATGTTCTCTAAAATAGGCAATGTTGAGTCTCTAGTACGAAATGAGGGGCTGAAGCCAGCACTGTTTACAGTCTGTGGGATCCCTCCAATTCTCAAGCTCTTTTTTCCAGAAACACTCATGCGGTTCCACTCTCACAGGAATGGTCCTTGTGTGCTCAGATGTGCTTGGACTATGCCATCATAGAAGGACTTGTCCAGGGCAGAGACTGTCCCAAGAGCAGAGGCAGGACAGAATTGGTCCAGGACATGGGACACAGTAACTGGCCAGTCCCTGAGGAATCCCTGCAGACAGAAAGTGCCCTAGGGAAAGCACCTGGCCACACTTTAGAAGAGAGAAACAAAACCCTTTATTCAGGTGTTTTCTGCTCTATAGTCTTTATTAAAAAAAAAAAAAAAAACCAACAACAACAAAAAAATGTTTTTTCTCATTTCTTTCTATTGTTCTGCTTGGCAACTTTATTGCACATTAGTTCAAAATAAGCTGCCAATAAAGTGAGATAAAATTAAACTCATGCTGGAGTTTTTTCCTCAATAATTTTTGTCGGTTTGTTTTTATTTTCATAAGGATTTGAAATGTGACATTATCTTAGGTTCATATTTTCACTGTCTGGGTAGTTACAACTTAACTTCTACCAAGTTTATGAATTCCAATTTCAGTTCTTTTTAAATGAGTTTAGTTTTTACTGTTAGCTTCATACCAAAGAGGTCTTTGTAGCAGTTTGTCTTTTCCTGTACAAAAAAGCACAACATAAAACCAGAATCTTCTAAACTGTAATTAGCTTAGAAAGTTATGTGATTTCTAATTTAGCAGAACCTCAGAATACTGCATAATCCACAGCCCAAAGTCAACATTTGTCTGAATGTGATTTCAGGAAAATATTTTTCTTAAGATAGCATTTGTGAATAAGCAAAAATAATTGAATTCAAGATTTCAAAAGAAATCTTAGAGTTAAAATAATGTTCTCAAGTAAGTGGATCATAGTAAAAAAAATCAAATGTGTGTTGTTAGCAAACAATAGGAATTTGCGGGCATTGTTTTTCAAAATGAAAACAAAAAGTCTTTTTAAAATGAAACATTTTCTTCTGACTATCTAACGATGATTTACACATCTAAAATGATCAATTTAATCCTATCAAAAGTAGATCAATTGCAGGTATAACAGATAAAAGCAGAATAAATCATTTTATCACTGGATTGGAAACATAAACAGCAGCTCGAAATGGAAGTTGGACTTTCTACTGAAACGTTTCCAGGCTCTCCAAGGACAATTTGCCATGAAGAAGTTCAATGTATACATAGTCATCCGATCCAAATATGCTAATGATTTTTATTGGTTGAATCTTAAAAGTGAGGTTTATTTTTATGAGTATGCATTAATTAACCCAGCATGTACTATCTTTCAGACTATCTTGCCAAGGACTTTCATTTAAACATGTTTATTGTGAAATGTTTGCATTCTCCACATTTGTGGCCCACACACAGATTATTTCATACTTTCCTTTAGAGCACTTAGAAAAGTTAAAAGGAGTTATTGTTTTTGATTAATGCCATTTTGGTACAGTTTTAAAAAAAAACTTTTGACTCTTAGCTCTGCATAAATTCGTTGACATTAAAAAAAATAGAAAAGTCTCTGCAAGTTCCATTGCACAAAGATCTTGAAGGAGAGATTGGGGTGGGGAGGGCTGATTGGGGGTGGGGAGAATGCATTTTAGGGTGGCCCGTTAAAACACAACTATAGGAACTTTGTTGTTTGCATGGACTCATGTAGCTAGCACCGCCCGATACAGTCCAGCCATCCATCACAGGAGGTGCCGCAGGCTCAGCCGTGGCTTGGTGCCGGGCAGATGGGAGTTCTAAGGCCCTGCCTGTCATCTTTTGATTAAGAAAAGGAAATGATTTCACTAAAAAGACATTCCCTCTTGTGTTGTTTTGTTTTAACTGAGTTTGTACTTTCCACCAAACTGGACATATTTATTGAGACTCATAAGTTACTTCACGATCACCAACATCTCAACAAACGATTTTTTTTCTTGCCAATTATCTAAATATCATAACTATAAAATATCTTAAAACATTCTCCATACTGTAAACATCTTAGCTACAAAGCTTTGAGTGTAAACAGTATGATACATCGGAATGGTTTTAAGCGATGTTATAAAAACTGCTCTTAAAAACTAAACAAAAATGTAAAGCTTCCATCTGTTTTATGATTTTTCCACTGCTGAACGGCTGCTGTGTGCCAGTTCACTCAACCATGGCTTGCTAAAGAGATTGCCGGGGTCACAGATTGAAAAACAAAGAGTAGGTCCCTCCTGGCGGGACGTCTGCAGTCTTGCTGGTGTGGCAGGAGAAAGAAGTGCACCCACCAAGCTCAAGAGAGGGAGTCAGCACTGCACAAGGTTTGCTTTGCCAGGGCTGCTACAGCAACCACTGGAGGGTCTGGGTGACGGTGGATCTACCACCTCAGTCTGCTCTTCCTCACAGGATTTTCTTTGGGGCTCTGAATGTACAAGTTAAAAATAGACAACCAATTGCATACTAGGAATAGGCATTCAGACAGTTCTCTGTGACTTTGTGTAGGTAGGAGGCAAAGATCATTGATCTGCCTTGAGCTCAGGTCTGGGAAAGATAAGTGACTTCAGTAGGTAGAAAGATGTGCACATCCCAGATGTGCAAGAAGAAAACTGTCCCCAAGGCAGCAGGAAAGAAAATTTTTGAGGAGTACTGAGCAAGGCAACATGGCACAGTGCCTCAAAGCCAGGCCTAGTCTGCCTTCAGGGTGTGCCAGTGTCCCTGGAGAGGGGACTTCTGAGAAATGATGCAATGTGCTCCCTGGGCAGGCTCTGCTCTCAAAGATGGAGTCTCTGAGTTCTCTGACTTTCTAGCACAGGTTTGAGTGCATGGGTCCCCATGCCAGGCCTGTCAAGGGTTCCCTTTCCCCATAGTTGTGCTTCTACAGCAGGACCTTTGGCCTAGGGGCTGCAGCCAGGTAGACTGGGACTTAGCCCACCTCCTTCAGAACAACTCATCTCTGTACAGTTCAAAGTGGAGGGGAGGCATCCACAGATATTTGGCAAGGCATTTTTGGGTAGAAACACTGGAAGAGGCTTAGAGGCAGAGCCTCAAAGTTTGCCATGGCCCATCCTCAGTTCTGGGGACCCCTCCTGGCTCTTCATCTACTCCCCAAGAATTTCCCCATTCAGAGCTACAGCAACTTATAGGTAGGACCAGGCAGCCCACCATGCAGAAGAATATCGCGGTCCCACCGCCAAGCTATTGCTTCGTACCATGTACCAAGCCAGTGGGCATCAGCTGGGAGCCCTGAAAGACGCATTCAGTCCTCTCTGAATGGTCCACTTTTCCTGAAATGTCCATACTTCCAGCAGGGCTTAGGTGCTCAGGGCACCCAGCAACCAGGAGAGACACTCATAAGCTGTTAGCAATACTGTTCCAATGTTCCACAGCTGTACTGAAGCTCCTATAGACATGAGGCTTCCAGGGTCCAACCAACCCACACCCATAGGACCTACATTCCCATGCCCAGAGCAGCAGGGGCCCTAAGAAGCACCCAGCCTGTCGGCCCTGGAGTTCTTAGGCAGGCTGGCACGATTCGTGCACATTCCAAATTTAAATCTGGGACGCGCTCCCCTTTTTTCACTGCTCCAGAACATGGGGGAGGCATCTGCCTGGAAACAGCTGTCACCCAAAGGAGGCAGCACATGCGGCTCTCCCGCAAACAAGCACCACCATCAAAAGCCGCACATCAGCCAGGGTTACTTAGCTACAGAACTTCACAGACTGGAGGAGGAGGGGAGCGGGTGAGGAGCCCACAGGCGGCCCGACAGGCCCTGAGGCCCTGCACATGTGCCCATTCTGATTGTAGCTCTCTCTCCCTCATTGTAGGGAAACTGAGACTCAAAGAGGTCAATGGACACATCCAGGATCACATAGCCACCATGATAATAAACAATGAAAAAAGAACTCTCTAGAAACATTAATGATAATTCCCAGGGCCAGAGTCTCCTTGATACGGTTCAAGCTCAAATCCTTAGCAATCTCTTCCAGTACTTTCTTTCTAATCTTTGCTCTCATGCAAACAAGAGAAAACTGAGGCAAAGAGGATGAGAGCATTTCCCAAAGTTTTCCCAAAACACAAAGTGACAAAAGTTCGACTCAGACCCAAGGATCTGGCTCTGTCTCTGAGCCCTGAGGCCACACACTTGGCCCTCTGAACTTCCATGATCTCATCAACCAAGGTCTTATTGTCCATGGTCTCCTCCATCCATGATCTCATTACCCTTGCATGACTGAGACAAGGGTCTACCAGCTCAGACCTTACTGGGAGGGCAGTGCAATGCTAAGTTCTTTCTCAGTTGTTTCACTGTTGTGCATGCATTTGATTTATCCCAACATGTTGATTTATCCCAACATACAGGAAACTGAGGCTTGGAGATGTAAGCAACTTTTTGAAGGCTAAACAATAGTAGCAGAGCCAAAAGTAAACCCAAGCCCAGTTCCTCAGGGCAGCCAGTAGGACCGTGTTGGTCTCTCCACTTGTGTTAGCAGTGGAAATAGGATGGACACGAGTGCATCATGCTCAGCAAAGAGTTGGCTGGTACTGCCAGCACAAGTGTACTTCTCACTAAGGCTAATCTTGACTATAGTGAGGATTTATATTAAGTCCAGAGAAAGGAGTGAGGCCAAGCTGAAATCGACAGATTCTGCAGACAGTGGTGGGAGCTGCAGCAAACAGTCACATATTTAGAAGTTGAGAGGAGGGGGACACCAACTACTCATCTCAGCAGTCCAACTTTGATGGCCAATGGACAACTCCGATGGCCAGCTGGCTTTCTGGCCCTCCAAAGCCACAGGCAGGGACTCTGCCAGTCTTCCCTCCAGGGTCCTGATTCAAATAGTAGAAAATAGGACATACTGAGAGGGGAGAAAGATGAGAATTATCAGGAAACAACAACAATTTGACTACCAAGAAATTCTGCAGTCCTGGGAGATGTGTTCAAGAACAAGGCTCAGGAGTTAGAGCTACAAAGCCGGGTACAGGTACCTTCAGAGCTACTGGCCACCCTTCTTTGAGCTGGTACAGCCTGAACACAGACAGTATGAGAAACAATGGTGGGTCAGGCTGCACTTTCCTCAAACTAATCACTAATGAAGTTTGGGGTGAGCTATTTTGAAAGCAGCCCACACAGCATAACCACACGCCTTCATCAGCTGCCATCCTCAAATGCAATTTCATTCATAATTAAATAAGAAAAAGCCACCACCTTAAAATAACACCAGGGTCACAGCTGAACTCTCTGGCCTGGGCCCATGAATTTGGCCTCTGTTCACCTGTTCCCTGCCCCCCAAAATAGTCTCCAGTGCTTGCTTCCAGGCCCAAAGCCTCATTCCTGCCAGTCTCTACTCCGTCACCCATCATGCCTGCCTACCTGCTTTCAAGGCCTCTCTGCTCCAAGAACCAGACAGGATTCGGAAGTCATTTTGAGCAACCTCTCATTGAGAAGCCTTGGACAGCCACATATGAAGGCAGCTTCAGAAATTTCCGTGATTATGTTTGCAACATACTTGTACCCCCTGCTACCTCAAACTCTGTTTACTCTGCCCTAGCTTTCTTGTGAGATCACTAGCATTTCACCTGGAGGTGTTTGGGGTGTCATTCATACACTCAGTGAAGACTTTTGGTAACACTTTACTCCACGCACCTACTTCAGCAGCCAGGAAAAGTCAGTCCTGATCCTTGTCCTCCTGGAGGGTTGAGAAATGTACTGGCTCATTTCAACTCTCCACTTCCTTGTTCCATATAATGCACAAGATTTCCCCAATGCTTTGACTCTCTATTGCCTTCCCTGAACTCAAGACTGAGATATTCTGTGCTCAGAACTTGAAGACCTCCCCAACATTCCAAGTAGAGCTGCCTCTTTTTTTGCCCATCTCAGCCTCCAGAACTCTTCCTGAATCCACATATTCATTGGGTATTTCATTGTATTTCATATATTCATAGAGATTCATTGGATTCCACAGTTCTTAGAAGCCACTGGATGATACATCAGAACAGTGGAGAAGATAACTCAATCACAGGAAAGGACCTGCGTAGGACATAGACAGAGAATAATTCTTTATTCGCAGCACTGAGTGACTCAGTAAGACCCTATCATAGGCTGTGAGCAGAGGACACACTCCAGTAAGAACAGTCTTTAAGGACACAAAGAGGCAGACAGTGCTTCTCACAACCTTATGCTCAGAGCAATGGATGTCTCTGAACACGAGTAAAGTGGTTGGTAGGAAGCATAGTTGGCACAACAAAAGGGGGCATGGCATTGGGACAGCCTGGATGTCAAGATACCTGAACAATAGTTCAGCATTGTTGTGCACCTAGCTAGTATAAAGATGGACCTACAAGGATAGAGATTGAAGACGCCCATGTCATAGCAGCTCCCATTTGGGGACAAAAGATGTCACTAAACCCCAAGCACATATTATTTTCCCACTGTGTTCCCAACAGACTCACCACCACAGGGTTGAGAAAACTGAGACTTCAAGAGGTGAAGTGTCATGTAGTTAGTAGGGAACTAGCTAGCAGGCCCCTTCTCACCTATGTGGAGCCTCCACACTTTGGCCATACCTATTCCTTAATGGCGGCCTCATGGCACCTCTGCATCTCCTCACTTCCACCCACTCTCCACACCATATGTTCCATGGAGCTTGAAAAATGCTGTTCATAGAACAGAGGCCATTGGAATTCTCAACATGAATCCCATAATTGTCATTATCAGGTGATTGCAATACCCACACTAAGCATTATCACATCCATCCATGGAAAAGACAAACTAGAAGAAGGGCAAATAGTCTCTCTGTGACATGTGGGCAGCCCCTGCCATGATGCCATGTCAGAACATCCTAGTGGGATGTTGTCAAGGTGCCACTGCCCTTACCATAGGCCCTCCTCTCCTGATGGAGTAGCCAGTAGGAAGCAACTCTCCCTACAAGGCAAGTTGATAATAATTCCCAAGGAGGTGGCTTTCAAAGGCTTGTAGATTCATCACCATCAACTTTGCTAGCAGCAAAGTTCTCCATCTTACCCCAGGAAACAATTGCAGTTTGGATCTAATAATGCTCTTTTCAAAGCTCAACCTTTAGAAATAAAACTTCCTAAAAAAAAACAAAAACTTCCTACATGAAGGGAATAGAATGTTCTGGAATCCTAAGCACCCACTGCCCATTGACGGGACTGGGCTTTTATTCTCATTGCTCCCATGCTCAAATGCATGAAGTTCTCACTTTCTTGCAAGTTGCGAGTCTGTCACCAATCATGTCCATCAATAATCTACAGATTAGCAGCCTGCTTGTGCAGCCACTTCTATTTTCAACCTGAAGGGCGGTTTGGGGGGTTCTTTTAAATTTAACTATCCTCATTAAGGATTCATAGCACACCAAAAGAGTGATTTCTTAAAAAATCATCTTTGCAGAACAGGAATATCAGCAAAAATAATCACTATTCCAGGCTCAACAATGAGTCCCTAATGAGGACAGCAGACCTCAGTTAAATAAACATATCATTAGGGGGAGAATGGATGTGTCAACACAGACACAGTCCACTAATTTGGGAGGAGGTCTTGTCTGGGGTTGGTCTTGGTGGGCTCTGGCTGGAGGTGGCAGTGTCAGGGACACCATCATCAGGTACACATGGGGTTGAGGGTATGAATTGAAGTTCAATGCAGGTTGCAGCTGCTGATGTGATAAATAAGTTGCTGGTCCTGGAGCAGGCAGACCTATGGCATGAGAATAAGGTATTGCTGGTAAAAGAAAAAAAAAAAAACACCAGAAAAGAAAAATCAGGCACAGGAGAAAGCCTCTTAACCAGAAACCCAAGAGCCATGTTAGCCTAGTGGCAAAGTTCCTGACTCCGGTGTCTAGCTAGGCAAGATCCTCCACCAGCTCTTCTCCATGGCAAGGACACAACCATGCTAATTTTGAAAGGGAAGCACAGAACCAGAGGTGATGCACTAGTTTCTTTTGATCTGAGGTTCATAGTCTTCTAAAGGTTCTATCAGGGAAAGAAAGACTTAGCACAGAAATGTGACACCTTGACATCTGTGGTCTTGGATTCACAGTGAAACCTCAGCTCCATGAGATTATGTTCTACAATAAAGTCAGGAGCCAGGGACAGATCCAGGGAAGATACATGTTTGAGATCCCTGAGGTTGATGATGTCAGATGACATAATGGAGGAGAAGGAGCCCAGCAAGCTGAGCAGAAATAGAAGGATAGGAGTGACTGACAGCCACAAGATCTAACTGGGCATAGGGGATTAAGAAGACGGACCTGTTCAGGGACAGTAAAGAAAGAGACCCAGTCCTATTGGATCATGGAGTTATCACCATCGGTCAAGTGGAAGAAAAGGAAGTGATTTGCAGAAGCTAGGTTGGGTAGAGAACAAGGGTAGAGCATGCAGACACTGGCACTAGTCACTAGCAGACCTATGCTTGTCATGGCTCAAAAACAATAATTAAGGAGAAGAAAAGTTGCTGGTGAAGTTAATGAAACAGAGTGAGCAGACCTGCAGAAACTCAAAGTGAAACTAAAACAGTGATAGCCAAAAGCAGAGACACAAGTAGGTCATTTCTTCCAGACAGCTATTCTGGCCCCCAAGAAATGCACCTGAAAAGGGACTGAAGAAAATCAAGATTTGTTGTATTCAAGCATTACCTTATAAGAAATGACCATGTGTCATGAGACAAACAAAACTTTAACCAGTATCAAAACTTTGTGTCTGACTTTTCCAGACACTCCCCACAAGATCATGAGAGAGTGAAACTTCTAGCTCTTCATTACTTAAAGGCAATGGTACAGGGCAGAAGTGCAGTTATGTTTGGGAAGCTGTGGCTTGAGTAAGGCTATCACTAGTCCTCAGATCCAGCACCCTCTTCAGGGACCCCTTGTGCTACACTGCTGTTGTGTATGTAAACATTTCCATGGGATTATTATGTTACTGATCCTACCGTGATGGTGATTGTGCCCTACCCTAGGGTGTGACCTGGCATTCTGCTCCCACCCAAGGGTGGTTCCTGATTCTGCTCCCACCCTAGGGTGGTATCTGATTCTGATGTATAAAAGCAAGGGTCTGTGGAAGGCAGAGGCTTTGGGGGGGGCTGATTCTGGGGCTTTTGGCTTCAGCCTTATCCACGAAATAAAGCTGATATCTTCAGAAGCCTAACTGCCTATTAGCTTTATACCCGCTGCATTCACCGCAGAACCACTGGCCGAACAGGGTGGCAGATGCGTAGTCCAAGCTGGAGGAGAAAGACCTCATCCTCTCCTCCATCCCTCCATCAGTCAACCCCATCAAGGGCTGAATTACAACACGGTACAGCACAGAATGATTCCCTACTTCTGATGTGTTTCTAAGTGTCATAGAGCACAGGCTTCCAGCAGCTGCACCTTGAAAGCAGGTAAGTCCCCTGGAAAGACTTCATAGACACCAATGATTCCTGTAGGGAAATCAGTTTAATGTCTGGAAGCAGAAAACTGTGGCCCAGAGACCAATGTTACTTTCTGAACTCCCTTTGCTGGCACAGGGAGTTTCCCAGCTTCCAACTCCTCTGAGTTCTTGCCCCCATTCCAGAAACCACAAGGCACCGTCCTCACATCAGAAGACAGATCTGAAGCAAAACTGCCCCAGCCTGCCTTGACCGCAGAGCCCGTACATGGAGCCTACTTTTCAGTTCTGCCCAAGATGCTTACAACACCATGTTTTATTTTAATATAGAACTATTGGCCACAGTCTTATCCATGATCAGACAGAGAACAATTAATATTTAAGCTGTGGGTACCCAGTGCCTCCTGGCATGGATGGCATAAGCCAACTCAGTATAGTGAGGGAAAACTCAGAGTGCCAGTCACCACATAACGTAAGTGCCTCTTGTATACCAAGCATGATATTGAGTAATTTCACAAACAGCATCTCATTTAAGTTATAAGATTAAAACATATGAGCAAAGAGCATTATTTTGCTATTCTTTAGTCTGTTCTGCTCAATCAATGTTTTATGAAAATCAAGCAGCACAGTTCAATAACTTCTGGATCAATTTTGATTTTTCTTATGAAATTTGGTTGAGAAAGTATCTCCTCCCCCAGTGTAGGCCCAGTAAGTTAAGTCATTCCCCAGAGCAAAATACTATGCCATGGTAATAAATCTCATTAAAAAAAAGACCATGTTTTAATGGATACAATAACCTGACCCTGAGAACTCAAAGCAGCCTGCATAGTACAGCTGCCTTTAGAAGAATTTTATCACCTCTGACCTGTGCCTAAAGTCAGCCAGACACCAGAGAGTCACCAACTTGTACTCAGACAAATGCCATTTACCACTGTAACCAAGGCTGCCTGAATTAGCTGGTCCCACAGTATAAAATATAATTTCATTACTAGTACCCCATTTGAATTTCTGACTACAAGCACCATTCTGGGGTACAGGCTTGAAATAGAGTCCTCCCTTCCCCCCACCCTTGACCACCACTTCCCTATCACCAGGTAAGCACATTTTTACTCAAAGGCAAAGCTGGCCTAGGATTATGTGTGTGTTCTGCACAAAGGATATGTTTTCAGCAAGAAGGACCACATTCCTACGAGGCAAAAATTATTCCCTGTAAGCTTATTGCTCCAGCCTTTCCAGCCCTTTCTCAATAAGGCACTGTTCTGTTCGCCAGCAGGTATATGGCCCATGCCCTCAGCTGTGACATGGGACAGGTGTGTGTCTACTGAGAAGGCTGAGATAAATTTGACCCAGCCCTTCTGACCACAACTTCTCAATACAGCTGCTGGCCTTCTGATGGACCGGGCTTTCTAAGTGAACCTGCAAATCAGATCCGATTAAATAGTTCCCAAAGGAATCCCTGTGCGTAAGTGCATCCCTCTCCACAACCCAGTTCTCATTTCTCACACTAATAATGTCAACCCAATTCTTCTGTTTGCAGGGAGGAAGAAGGAAGAAGAAGAAGAAAGAAGAAGAAGAAGAAGAAGAAGAAGAAGAAGAAGAAGAAGAAGAAGAAGAAGAAGAAGAAGAAGAAGAAGAAGAAGGACAAGAGAGGGGAAACCAGAAGAAAAACATTGAAACAGTCAACATTCTCAAGTACCCCTTGATGATCCTAAAATTTTTTAAGGTCACTGAACTAGATCCAAGGTATGCCAAACACCTGGTGAGGCTGGCTTCTAGGGAAGCAGGGAGGTCTAAATGGAACACCTCACATCAGCATGCCTCAATTTCCTTCCAGAAAGAGCAAATTTGCTATCTTCCATTGAGAGCAGCCCAGCAAAGATGTTCCATACAAAGGGTGGAGCCCACCATGTCAGAACTTTATCTAAAGCCCACTTTTGGCACAAAAACTATTCGCATTGCAAGATGATTCCTTTCCTACAATTAGTTGGGCCATGTAGAACAGCTGAATTAGGCATCACCATTTACTTTATGAGTAATTACCAAGGCCAAGTCATCCACAGGGGGAACTCCAGGGCAGCTGAGTCAAGGAACAACATGCACAGACCCTTTCACTTGTTCAAGATGGAACACCAGCAAGTGAAGTTAGCCAGCAGTGTCGGGAGTCAAGTTGCCAGTGTCAACAAGGCTTGCTCTATCTATTTCTCTGTCCTTAGCCTCTGGAATCCAAGCTTCCTTGGAAAGTTTCCACAGAACAGGCCACATCATACAAAGGAACCAGGCCATGATTGGATCAGACATAATAGAGTAAGGACCATCAGATTAAGGATGCACAGAGGTTTAAGGAACTCCTGAATGCCAGACTTGTGTGAGGCACCTCTATGCATTATACCTTGGGCATACCACCACGGTCTCAATCCTCATCTCTATGCCAGAGGAAGAGCCAGACACAGGACTATGACTTGCTCCAGCCAGACCTTCCCTGCCCACATGCACTTCTGATCATAAGATAGATGCCAAGTGGATGTTAAAGCTGTGTCCCCTGTCCTTCACCCCCTGTCATCCTTGCTTCTGCCTCTCAGAGCACTGTGTTTATGACAGGGCTGATGGTGAAGGAAGCCAGCTGGGCTAGGGTGGCAGAGTGCTCACTGCAGAGGGCGGGACACAGCCTGGCTCCAAGGGGACTTCATAGAATAATCCACAAAGCTGGCCCCCAGGAAGGGCGAGCATCGCTGCCTGCAGCCTTCACTTCCAAACAAAGCCTGCTGAGGTAGGGGGTGGGAGTGGAGCAATCATGGCATGCAAAAGTCATGTGATTTCTGTCACTGATCTTTTAACATGCAGAGTCGGGTTCATGTGTCTCCAATTCAGAATTCAAAATTAAAGTCTTATGTGGAGATAATTATAAGTGAAAATCAAATGCGGGCCTGGAAAACACCCTACTTTCCTCATAAAATCACTGCATGCAGAGCAGAGCCCGGGCTCCCAGGAGGGGCCCAGGTGGAGTTCAGATGTGATGCTGAGCCTGGGTCATGGAAGTTTGCTCTAAATGCCAGGCTGAGAGGGAGCAGCATGCCCAAAGCCACAGGGGTTGCTCTGCCTGTGTGCCCACACCAGCACCCTGCTCACAGGAGGTTGTGGCTAGCAAGTGGAAAATGTGTTCCTAGGCATTTCTTAACTCCAGTTTTTAAAAATTGGGTAGAGCTTGGAGATGGCTCAATGGCCTCACAAATATAAGCTCATGAGGTTGATCCCCAGGGGTGGCCCTATATGCACCAGGTACAATCCTGCAGCTCTGCCATCTGGAAGCCCAAGCAGCGGAAGTGACCTCAGACCACATGAAAGCCAGGTGTGTGTGTGTGTGTGTGTGTGTGTGTGTTGTGTGTGTGAAAGAGAGAGAGATCAGACAGACAGAAGACACACAGAGAGAGCACACACCACTTTAATTGGAAATGTGTGCGAGCACAGTGACCAGAGCTCACCCCCAGTGTGCATCAGTGTGAGCCCTCAAGAGGGGCCTGCAGGCACACTCAGGAAGGCCAGCACTGCAGGTACTGTGGCCCAGAGAGTATATGTGTGTGCAATTCATGGTCCTCTAAACAAGTCTCAGCAGGGAGGGAATAGTAGGTCCTCTAATGAAAGTGTATGTGAGCAGAGGGTCCCCTGGCTTGGCAGACAGTGGTGCCCATTCATGTCACCAACGCTTTCTCTCATAGAAATGCTGTCTATCAATACCTCTTGCCCCTCCTTAGAAAGTGGCCAGGTACTGGGGTCCTAAGAGGTAGTACACCAGGTAAAGCATTTACTTTGCCCATGGCTGACCAAGGTTCAATCCCCATAAGCCTATATTGTTCTCTCATGCCCCACTGCAAGTGAGCCTAGAGCAGAGAGTCAGGATGAGACTTGAACACCCCAAGGTGTGGTTCAAAAGTCAAGAAGAAAAAGAAGGAAGGAAGGAAGAAGGAAGGAAGGAAGGAAGGAAGGAAGGAAGGAAGGAAGGAAGGAAGGAAGGAAGGAAGGAAGGAAGGAAGGAAGGAAGGAAGGAAGGGGGGAGGGAGGGAGGAGGGAAGAAGGGAAGGGAAGAAGGAAGGGAAAGAAGGAAGGAAAGAAAGAAAGAAGAAAGAAGAAGAAGAAGGAAGAAGAAGGAAGAAAGAAAGAAAGAAAGAAAGAAAGAAAGAAAGAAAGAAAGAAAGAAAGAAAGAAAGAAAGAAAAAAAGAAAGAAAGAAAGAAAAAACGAAAGAAAGAAAGAAGAAAGAAAGAAAGGAAGAGAAAGAAAGAACTAAAGAAAGAAAAAAAAGAAAGAAAAAGAAAGAAAGAAAGAAAGAAGAAAGAAAGAAGAAAGAAAGAAAGGAAGAGAAAGAAAGAAAGAAAAAAAAGAAAGAAAGAAAGAAAGAAAGAAAGAAAGAAAGAAAGAAAGAAAGAAAGAAAGAAAGAAAGAAAGAAAGAAAGAAAGAAGAGAGGAAGGTGAGGGAGGGAGGAAGAGAAAGGAAAAAAATGGTCAGGTACTAAATTAGATGTTTCCTTGAAGAAGGCAAAAGCATATCCTGAGGAGCCATGTTTTTGTAAGCTTAAGGGGGCACCACTTATGCAAAGAGTTGGCCTGACATCTTCTCTCCTGCCAGCCTATTCTCTTGGGGCTGTTTTAGCTCATGGCTTCCTAAGTGCCCACTTCCCTTCTGAGTCCATAGGGTAGATCCCAAAGTTTCAGCTCCAGCATACTGAGTTGGCAGAGCAGCTGGGGCCCCTGCACCCTTACTCCCCATTGCCCTCCCTGCCACCTTCTTCAAAGAGACTGCATGTTTTCAACATTGCTTGCCTGCCTAGAGCCTGACACGAGGTCACCATGTGACCCCAGCACTATTAAATCTTTTTAAAGTTTAATCTTTAAGGGATTTGAGCTGTAAATAAAGAACACTCCACATGTAAAAAATAAACTTACGCTTATGACTTCATGTGTGACCCCAAGTTCAATTTCTGTTTGTGATTTAGCAGAGGGGAGAATAGGGACATGGCGTGCAGTCAGCAGGCCTGTGTGTATGTTCACTTGATGTCCCCAATCACAGCTCCACACTCCACAGCCAGAGGCACCACACCCAACAGCCATGAGGCAGAATGAGAAAGGCAGCTGGATCAAGTGTTCAGCACCTGGGACTAGGGACCAGGACTGTCTTGTGGCCATTTGAATGTGCTATCTGGGCTGGGCCTTCTTGCAGAACCTGGCTCCAGAGCCACTGAGAAATTAGACTGTGTGGGCAACACCAGACTTCTATGAAGCGCTTGTAAAGGCAAATAACACCCAGACAAAAAATAGTGGGACATGAAGATGAGAGCCCCCACCTCATCAGAGGGTTCCAACCTCAGAATTCTCACCCACAGTTTCCAGACAGACTCCAGGGGATCCTTGCACAAGTCCCAACCCTGACAACACAAATAGTGACTGGCATATGGCCATGCACTGGCTGCTTCTCCTCCCAGGCCCCACTACCAAGCTGAGGAGTCCAGGCCTACTGTAAGACATGTCCCAAGAAGTGAAAGCACAACCAGATCACTAAGAACCATCCATGCTCTTCCTCAGCAAGCTGGGGCTAGCGCCCCCACGTGGCAAGTGCAGAGAAGGAATCAAGGGTAACTGCATACGGACACCATCCCATGAAAAAAATGCACATTGGCATGTCTACCATTATTCCCTGTAGGCTAGGGACACATGACTTCTAGCACCAAGGGAAAAATGTCTCTGGGCATTTCCCCCATGCCAAAGCACTGATGTGGTAGAATCCCAAATAAGAGTTGTCACAGGGAGTTGTTGCATGACTATGGGGGAGAAGAGCTTCCCTTCCTGAGCTGAACTTTCCCATTTAGCACAAAAGGTCTAGAAAATATTTTAAAGGTATCAGTTAGAACTTTTACTCCCATACAGCTCATATCCATACAATTCAGGAAGGACTGAAGAGGAGAAAGAATTTTATGCAAAAAAGCTCTAACTTGGTTGGGAAAGCTGTAGTCAATAGGATGTGATCGCCTTATATTATTGTTGCATGATTCCCTGGTCTGATTGTAAGAATAGGCACTTTGGAATTCACATGTTCACTCAAGATACATGTATTCGGTATATATGAATGGATGGATTGGTGGATGGATGGATGATGGATGGATGGGTGGGTGGATGGATGGATGGATGGATGGATGGGTGGGTGGGTGGGTGGGTGTACGGATGGATGGATGGATGAATGGGTGGTGGGTGGGTGGGTGGGTGGATGTATGTATGGATGGATGGATAGATGGATGGATAGGTGGATGAGTGGATGAGTGGATGGGTGGGTGGATGATAAAAAATGACTGAATTATGTTACAGTGGATGAGAAAGTATAGATAGGTTCATAGTTATACCAGTGAAGAGATGGTTAAAGGACAGTAAATAGAAGGAAAATATAGGGTAAAAGGAAAGACTAGAGGAATAGAGAGAATAACAATGGAAACAAGAGACAGAAGGACAAGGAAAAGTAGATCAATATAAACCAGAGTGATAGAGAAAGGACTTAATGTCAGTGGACAAAACAATAGGGTGACAAAATGTTTGCACATCAGTAGGCACAGCAAATCATATTTCCACTCCAACCATGGAATCAGGAAAGCCTCCTGATCAACAGAACCTGCCTGCCATCTCATGCTGCCCAACCCATGAGCCTTGCAAACTTGAGCCGATTCATTATGAAACCCCCAGTCAAGTACTGATAGAGATAGAATGTTTATTTTTTTAAACAGGAATAAATTATTCAGCACTTCTAAATCCAGAACACTTCAAATCTAAAATGGCACGCACTATGCTTTTTTTTTCCTCTCCCTGCTTACACTTAGAAATATTCTGTAATTTCTTTAAAAGAATAAAATTATTGATTGTGGGTGAATTAGCGACTCAGGAAAGATTCAGATGCAAATGGAAGGTTAGAGGTGTTGCTGGACTAGAGTTAAGTGCCTAAGTAGAAGTGGGGGTCTGTCTTATAGTAGAAGAGAGGAGGAGAAGGGTGAGGAGCTAGAGCAGGCCTGGGAAAGAGACATTATTGGTGGCAAGTCACAGCTGAGAAGAGAGGAATCACTCACATATTCAGCAGGGGCAAAGGTATGGATTCTGCCACAAAGTTCAGTACAGGGAGGAGGCCCAAGGACTCAAGTTCATCAGAGTCAACTTACATTGTTTGAGCATCCCTGATGCACCATTGTTTCCTCCAGCTATGTGCCATCCCAGAGGGGTCAGGAAATTCTAAAGGCAAATCTCCCCAACGAGACCAGGCAAAGTGAGAAGAGCCTAACTAGTAGTCTCCACAAAGCCAGGCCCCTAGCACTAAGTGGCAGCTGTCATTTTGCCCTTCTTGACATCAGGGTCTGCAGACTTTTTCAGCTCTCACGTACATTGAAGAACAAGGCAATAAACACAGAAAGGGTTGCACATGGTGGGACACTACAGGGCGCATGGCCTCATCAGAAGTTGGGTGACTGAGAGTTTCCAAAACTTAGTGTGGACTTCCAAAACACAGATTGTTTTACCACAAAGCACCAATTGGAAGTAATTATGGGGGAAAGATTGTTCTTTATGAATACTGGCTACATGAACTGTGAGCTTAGCCAAAAGGCCCAAAGCATAAAAGGACCCCCAGACATTGGAAGTATAATGTGTGCACCCTGCCCCAAAGTAGCAAAATCTCCAAGGCAGTAAGGGTAAACACACACACACACACACACACACACACACACACACACACACAATCAGTGGGAAAGGGTAGAAAATAGAGATGTATCTTCTCATGCAAAATTTTCCCCCACTGAGAATCTGCCCTCAAGAATCACCTGAAATGAGGAAAAATATTTATCACACAAAGATGCTCCTGACAGTGTTTTTGATATTATAGAACTATCAGAAATAACTCCACTGTCAATAATAACTGGCTTTGGGGTCAATTATAACATAGCCATTCAAAGGCAAGGGAAATCCTGGAATGCCGGTAGATTTTATTTCATTCATCTATTTACATTTACTCACTTTATTACAACTGTATCCAGAGGGAAAATGCATATGAAAATGCATAAGGAAAGTTTTGCCAGAAGGCAAGAGCTCGGGTTTGGATTGTAGGAGGAGGCTGTTTCTCACAGGCTTGGTTTTCCAAATTTATCGTACTGGATTAAGCTCTCTTTTGTTCTCTTGCAAAAGTGGAGAAGCCTCAGCCACACAAGAAGGGAGTTGGAGTACAACCCCCAAGTTTGCTCTTTGTTCAGGGAAGTGGGAATTCTGAAACAAGGTGGGCTAGATGAGGGAAGGTTTGAATAAGAGACAGCAGGCAGCAATGATAGCAAAACTACAAAACCAGGAGGCCTGATGTTGATCTCTTTCTACCATCCCTGCCCAGGAAGACAGGGCCTTGCCTGGGGTCAGCTGCCTAGAAGGGAGCATTTCTATAGGAGCACAAGCAGTATTTGCCTGGGTCCAGAGAGATAGCACAGCGGTAGGGCATTTGCCTTGCACATGCCCTACCCAGGATCAATGGTGGTTTGATTCCCAGCATCCCATATGGTCCCCTGAGATAGCCAGGGATGATTTCTGAGCACAGAGTCAAGAGTAACCGTTGAGCGCTACTGGATGTTACCCAAAAACCAAAACCAAACAAATAAACAACAACAACAAAAACAGTATTTGCCTGTGACACTAAAGGAGAACCTGGAGGATAGGGGTATTTCTTAACTTGCTCAGAGCTGCAGTGATAGCATGCAATCCTCTCCAGAATCTCCATACAGATAACATAAATGGACCTGGGAAATTTTGCCTCGATGCTTACTGGCACACAGTAACCCTTCAACACTGTTTACAAGGGCCAGAGTCAGTACAGCAGGTAGGACCCCTGCTTCACACAGGTCAAACCAGGTTTGATCCCAGGCCCCATATGACCCCCCATACTCTGCCAAGAGTGATTCCTGAGCACAAAGCTCAGAGTAAACCCTGAGAATAAGCAGGTGTGGCCTAAAAAACAAACAAACAAGCAAAAAAAGAAACCAAAAAGCACAGTCCAAATAGTCATAGTCCTATTTTTGAATGCTTTTGTTTGTTTATTTGAGGGCCACACACAGAAGTGTTCAGAAATTATTCCTGGCTCTGTGTTCAGGGATCACTCTTAAAAATGTTCAGGAGGGGGCCAGAGACATAGCTTGGAGGTGGGCATTTGCCTTGCATGCAGAAGGACGGTGGTTTGAATCCCAGCAACCAATATAGTCCCCCGAGCCTGCCAGGAGCAATTTCTAAGCATAGAGCCAGGAGTAACCGCTGAGTGCTGCCGGGTGTGACCCAGAAGCCAAACAAAAAGAAATGTTCAGTAGACCATATGGGTATCAGAAATTTAGCCTAGGTCAACAATGTGCAAGGTAAGTGCCCTGCCTGCTGTACTATCACTCAAACTCTCTGAATGTTTTTAATAGAGAAATTTTAATCTGACATGAGGCTCAGACCTTGTCTCTTCTCCCTCACCACTACACCTCCTATCAGGTCTTGGATCCTGAATCCCCAGATGCTGTGTGCTTTTGCCTTGGAACTGGCAAGAAAAATTGACTAATTGTACTGAAAAAGTATAATTTGTTCAGTGAAGTGCATTGCACAATTTCTCTGAGGAAGACCAAAAACATTTCTTAAGAATAGAGCCCAAAGACTTTGATTAAAATTGACTAGAATGAATCCACTGTACTTCTATTAAAAATGAGAAGCTGCTAATTCAGTTTTATTCCAAGATTAAATATGATTAAATTTCTACATATCATCTAGATGTAAGGAAAAACAAACTGCAGTGGCAATCAAAACATTGATAGGTTATTAGAAGATGACCTCTGGTATTTAATCAATGCTATTTTTAATCACCATTTTTTTTCTCCTGTAAGTCCTGAACTTTTTCTCCTGAACTCCATTTCATTCAGGTTTGTAGACTGTTTGCAGAAAATATATATATGTATATATATAGAGATAGATATATCAGAATGCGGGGTCACCAGTACCATGAAGGAAGTCAGTCATTGCTTTTATTTTTATGGCAAAAAAGGATGACAAATAATCCAGACTCTAACAAATCATTCAAGCTTCACTGGGACAATAAGGGCTATAAAAATTAAAGAATATACAGAGCAGGGGCCAGAATGATAATATCGAGAGTAAAGTGCTTGCCTTGCAGGCAGTCAATGTAGGTTCAGTCCCTAGCATCCCATATGATCCCCAAACATCATCAGGAGCAATTTATAAATACAAAGCCAAGAGTAAACCCTGAACATTGTTGGGTGTGGCCAAAACAAAACAAAACAAAAAATATATATGAGCATACAAAGATATCTGTTTTCTTTCAAATACCACTAAGGGCAGTACTTCCTTTTTTGTGAGAAATTTAATGACAGACTGAAAGGTCTCCATACTTTTAAACCCTCAAATATCCACACAAATATAGCTTGATTATATTGATTAATGTTTATTAGCTCACTCCAAATATACTTTCATCTTAGTTAATTCTGCCATTTAATAATTTTGCTAAATCTCAAAAATGGAGATGCAATCTTGCCTTTAAGAAGGCAGCCCTGCTAGTTATTTACAGATTGTAACATTTACATAAGAGTTTGGTTTAACAAGAGATATAAATATAGATAAAACCCTTAGGACTTCATTCTTTAAACTGCCCTCTAAAAATCTGCCCTGCAATTTGCAAACTGAATTTTGTGCAGACTATTCTTGGAAGCCTTTGTGAATTAGGGAGAACTAACTCAAAGCAAGGGCTGGCTAATCACAATTTTGCAAATTGTACGTAGCAATCATCCTCACATTGTGAAATTCAGATCTATAAAATGCTGATGTTTTAAAGTTGAAAAATAAATTAGCTCACTAGAACTATTTCACAAAAAAAAATTTCTGTCTGAGGCTTTACAACTAAATTATTTGTTTTAAAAAATTAAAAAAGATAGTCACATTGGAAGCAAATAATAAATAAAGACAGAATATTGTTCTAGTATGTTCTTACCATGATCATCCTTAGGATGGAGAAGATTCCCTGCTGGCATCCCCAATTTCAAAGCACATCCTATAAATACTCACCTGCCCGTAGCATGTAGATTCTGAAACTCCCCAGAATACACTTGTGGCCATGTGGGGACGTCTATTTTAAACATCTCTAGTGCATTTGTCTACGATCTGGAAAAGGCTCTCAGACAGGGAAGAGATTAGTCAACATATCAACATATTCTTTGATATGTCATCTATTCACTTGCTAAAGCCGATTCCAGTCAGTCCAGCCAAAGAAGCTGCCAGTTAGCTTCTTCTATGTGCTAAAACCAGTGTCACAGTGTCATCTGGGTTACAAAAACTAATAATACCAACTATGTGGAGAGACAGTGCAGCTTCAGGGCAAACCTCTGTTCATGCTACTGAAAAAGCAGCAGCTCCAGAGAGCAGACACCAAAGTGGGAACCCATTGGACCACAGGAACTAGGACAAAAGGGCCCCGAGCTGTGTTTATTTGTGGTAACTTGCCAGAGATCATCATCTTATGAGGCAAGGTAAGTGTGTGTGTGCAGAAACATGTGTATAACCTATGCATATACATGCAAAAGCTCAGGTACACACACAGACATACACAGACACACGCCTGTATATAGGATTCCTCTCTCTGTGCTGGCCCTTGATGCCCACACTATAGCTCACAAACAGGCTGAGGGAAAAACAAAAACTTAACTTCCTAGATTCCTGTTTGCTCAGACTCTCTGGCCTTGCCATGGTCCATTGTTCTATTGGAATTTTGTGATATTTTGAGTCACTGAAATAAGTCCATATTTAAAAATACTCTAATTCTGTTGCATCAGCCCACCCTAGCCCCAGGCTGCATCATTTCATTGGCTCTTTGCAGACCTACATCTGGCTTGCTTAATTCCTTTCTTGGATATCTCAGCAGGCAAAATAAAAGCAACTGATGTCTGATTTGCTTATTCCCCTGTCTTCATTCACTGTAAGGTCTATGAAGGTCACCACTCTGGGCCAACTACAAGTGCATCATTCAACCACATGCCACACTGGGCTTAGACTTCAGTAAGCCTGATGTGTCTTGGGAGGTCAGTAAGGATGGCTTTATAATTTAAAAAAAAATGACCACAATGTCCTTGGAAAAAGCAGAAAGGATGTGTCAACATGCATCCATCCTGCCAGCCCCCATGCCTCACTGCAGAGATGGCTGGCCACCAGCTCTTGCACAGAAGTGGTACCACTCACCTCAACTACTCTGTTGCTTAGGCTGCATCTCAGGCATCTTGTGTCACATTGCTTCTAGAAAGCAAATATTAGTAAGTAGTCTAGAAAAATATTAGTAAATAATATCAAAATATTATCTTCATTCAAATTTTTCTATAGGTAGCTGTTAGAAACAGGAACAGAGGTGGTAAGGGAAAATAAAATGTGTGGGCGTCTAAAAGAGTTGATGAAATGCTTTAAATGTTACCTTTCTGCTCTTAATTCTGAATGTTAATTTAACACTCAATTACAAGGCAAACCATCCAAAGACAATGGTCATACTTCACTAAAATTGATCCCAGCACCTCTCCAGGAAATAGGAGCAAGGGATTTGCCACTACCAAGGCCATTGTTCCTAAAAAGGCTGGGTACATACATATAAGTCTTCAGCATACCCTAGCAGTACACAAACACTAGGACAGGAAAGGGAGTAGAAAATGAAAATGGACCATTGTGCCCATCCTTAACTCTAACCCCCTTACCCCAATATAGGAGTCCAGGAGAGCAGGAGCAGGAGTCCCGGGCTTAAAATTCACCTGCTACATGTCTACTCTGACTGTAGAGTCACCTGCATGGTGAAGTCAGTTCCCAGCATGGACAAAGGTAGCAAAGAATTTTCTGGCCAGACCCTCAGCCTCCTACTCCTGCCTTGCAGTGGGTAGATCAGATGTCTATGGTCTGGGACAAAAGCGAGGACCCTGAAAGACCATGGGTGTTCTGTTCTAAATGCCTTCTCTCTCAGAGCTGGGAGTCCTTTATCTTTTAGTATTTTGATCTTCATTCTAAAATGAAATTGTTGATCCATAGATTATGAGAGTTTATGCCCCTAAAGACAAAAGTACCAACACTAGATTGTGCAAAGTGAGGTCTTACCTAAGTATTCTGCCTCCAGTCCAGCCTGTACCTAATGTTAAGCTCTGCTTATCCTGAGATGCATTGTTGCCCTGTGTTCTCAGGTCCCAAAGTGACCAGTGTCCTCAGTCAGGCTCCTAGACATTAGAAAATACTGCTTTTCCATTGAACAAAAAAGAACCACAACAGGGGCCAGCATATGAGGCTCAGAGTCCTGTACTGAGCCAAGAACATTAATGTTTTTGAGTTTGAACTTGAAAATTAGGTCCCAGCAGTCACCTAGGACCTTCCCAGACTGCACATCACACCTAGGATGCCTGTGAGTATGGCAGGTAAGAAGATGGCCAACTCCCTTACTCTGAGGCCTTCCAGGCCTGCCCAGCCAAGTGTTTTTACATGGCGCTCCATTGTTTCCTTCCATTTCTCATTTCTAGAAAATAGTTAATGTATGTGCAGCAAATAGTTAATTCCAACACAAGTAAATAGCTTTAACAAATCAATGGCAAATAAAAAAAATTGAGAAAAACAGAAAAGTCATTCATTAGCACTTTACAGAAGACAATGGAGGGGGAGGATACACATAAGAAAAGAGCAATGTCTTAGCCTTTTACTTGTTGATATTTAAAAGCGTAATAATAATCAGCATTAGTTAGGTTTTAGGAAATGAGTACCAGCACGAAATTTCAGTGGCTAAGTGCACACACTGCTTACTTTGAAGGGCAGTTAGATGCTGTTTTTCTAAAGCTAAATGCTTGTCATCTGGCTTACTTTACTCAACATATCAGGGTTCAGGGCTTCAGTTCTACTGGTGATGTGGGAGAGAACTATCACTCTACATCCAAAGTATGGACTCAATAACATTGAGGATGTGAGATATGAGCTTCAACCAGCAAACTTTGTAAAGTGCCTGTCAAAGTCACAGGAAGAGGCTGTGACAGGATAATGGAGTATAGGAACATTGGTGATGGGAGTTGACACTGGTGGTGGGGTGAGCATTAAAATTTTATATTCCTAATACTAAAAAAACAGTAACTTTGTGTATAATGGATCTTTAAATTAAATACAAATATTAAAAAGGGTAAAAAAAATAAGGTTAAACACTCATACCTCATGGCCCAGCAGTAGTACTTTCAGAAACACTCAAACTCGTCCACCACAATATCTAGGCAGTATGCCACTACTGCATTGTAAGCGTGATGTGGAAAGCAAAATTAGAAATTGTCATCATGTCCATCAACACCAGACTGGTTACATGAAAGCAAACATGCCATGTTTGAAAGAATTACATGAAAAAAAATGCATTGTTTCTATGACCTGACATTTTGATTTACAAACACTATTGTTAGTTCATCTTCCATACATATTATACAAAAACTATAAGCATATAATAGTGGGAAAGATGCACAGGAAAAAATTAATAATGGGAACTTTAGAGAGGGGGAATGAACTTGGCAATGGAGTTGAAAAGGATTTGGGGAACTTCACATAACATACATAACAGTGACGAATAAATAGAATTGCCATAATTAAATAAGAATAGCTACATTAAAGCATAAATCCCTCCAGGCTGCCTTGGGCAAAGAGCAGACTTCTTCATAGGATCTCAATCCTGCCCACCCAATCAGAGGCAGCTCTGGGGCACTTTCCTCCCTCCCTTATTTGCCTTTATACAAACTTTTAAACCCTGCAAGCCCACCTCCCTCCCTGAAAGCTTCTCTGGACCATTTCAGCCTACAGAAAGTCCTTCCCTGCACTAGCCTGTTCTATGACCTCTTAGGGCCCATCATTGTGACTGTCTTAGGAGACTTTCACTCTGTCTTGGGACTCTCCTCAAAGGAAAAACTTGTCTCATCATTCCTTTTCCTTCACTTACTTGCCAAACACCAGGTAAGGCTCCGGGAGTTAAAAATAGAGCAAAGATCAAAGGGCACAAACTTGCTTCCCTCATGGAACTATGATCTGGGAAACACTGGCAATTAAATAAAAGAAAGCAGGTACAAATGTCAAGAAGATAGAAACACAAACAGAAAATAGAAAGCCACAAGAGGAGGCAGGTTGGCCATGATGCCTCTCTGAGAAGTATACCAGAAATATATGCAGTCAGGGCAGCAGAAAAAGATCAAGGTAGGGAGCCAACAGGAGAAATGGGCAGAGGTCTGGCTTCAGTTCACCCATGGTTCTGTGTTCTCTGTAAGAGATCAGGGCCCTGTCTGAGAAAGGAAAGACCTAGGACACTTGTGGCACCAGGAAACTTATCTTGTTTGTTTGTTTTTGTTTTTGTTTTGGGGCCACACCTGGTGATGCTCAGGGGTTACTCCTGGCTATGCACTCAGAAATGGCTCAGGGCTTGGGGGACCATATGAGACACCAGGGATCGAACTGCAGTCTGTCCTAGGTTAGCACATGCAAGGCAAACACCCTACTGCCTGCACCACTGTTCCAGCCCCAGGAGACTTAATTTTTTGAACTCTCTGACATCTTCTTGACACATTTCTCCTTCCATAAAAAGCAAAGGTCCCTCTGACCTCTTAACTAACAGCTCATCTCATTCCAAAGCATGGAAGAGAGAATGGGCCTCACTGACTCTTGGTCCCCCAGAACTTCCAGATTTTCTGGGCAAACATATCTTTCAAAGCAGGTGGCACAGCCTTTTATTTAAAGTTGTTCCCCTTAAGTAGTGTGGCATGTAAAGGGGGCATCTGAGAGCACAACTGGAGTTACCTGACAACAGATCAGTCAAAAGATGTACTCAACAGAACCCATGGACCCCTCAGCCCTCAAAATGGCATCACTATGGCCTGCACAGACCCCCTCTATGCAGTTTAACCCAGACTTTTACAGAGGCCAGATCCCCACCCCTCCACATGAATGAGATTTGCCAGCTCAGCCCAAAAATAAAGGTGGAATGCTGAGGACTCTAGTAAGGCAGAACAATCTCAGAGGAGATCTCTGGACCTTCTCTAATGGGCAGCAGAAGGATCAGAATGAGGCAGGTGTCCGCTAACTTCCTCAGACTGGCCTTTGACCTAGCACAGTGATCCCAATGATAGCAAGCTCCCTTTCCTGGCTCTCTAAAGATACTGTGCTTTCATCAATTGAAGGCTCGGGCAACCCTGTACTGAGCAAGTCTATTGACATTTTTTTTCAGCAGTTCAGGTAATAGTTAACCTTTTAGAGCTATAAAGCATTTCAAGTTAAGATTTACACTTTGTTCTTTAAGAAATAATGCTATTGGGACTTGAGAGATAGTACATCAGGTATAACACTTGTCTTGCATGCAGCCAATCCAGGTTCAATCCTTGGCTCACTAGGAATAATCCTTGAGGGAGGGAGGGAGGAAGGGAGGGAGGGAGGGAAGGAGAGAGGGAAGGAAGGAAGGAAGGAAGGAAGGAAGGAAGGAAGGAAGGAAGGAAGGAAGGAAGGAAGGAAGGAAGGAGGAAGGAAGGAAGGAAGGAAGGAAGGAAGGAAGGAGGAAGGAAGGAAGGAAGGAAGGAGGAAGGAAGGAGGGAGGGAAGGAAGGAAGGAAGGAAGGAGGGAAAGAAGGAGGGAAGGAGGGTGGGAGGAAGGAAGGAGGAAGGGAGGGAAGGAGGGAGGGAAGGGAGGGATGGAGGGAAGGAACGAAACAAGGAAGGAATGAAGGAAAAAAGGAGGGAAGCAAGGAAGGAGGGAGGGAAGGAAGGAAGGAGGGAAGGAAGGAGGGAGGGAAGGAAGGAGGGAAGGAAGGAGGGAAGGAAGGAGTGAGGAAAGGAGGAAGGAGGGAAAAAGGAAGAAAGGAAGGAAGGAGGGGGGAAGGAAGGAGGAAAGGAAGGAGGGAGGGAGGGAAGGAAGAAAGGATGGAGGGAGGGAAGGAAGGAGGGAGGTAGGGAGGAAAGGAAGAAAGAAGGGAAGGAAGGAAGGAGGGAGGGAGAGAAGGAAGAAAGGAGGAAGGGATGGAGGGAAGGAAGAAAGGAGGAAGGGATGGAGGGAAGGAAGAAAGGAGGGAAGGAAGGAAGGAAGGAAGGAAGGAAGGAAGGAAGGAAGGAAGGAAGGAAGGAAGGAGGGAGGGAGGGAGGGAAGGAAGAAAGGAGAAAGGGAGGGAGGGAAGGAAGAAAGGAAGGAGGGAGGGAGGGAGGAAGGAAGGAGAGAGGGAGGAAGAGAGGGAGGGAGAGAGGGAGGGAAGGAGGGAAAGAAAGAAGGAGGGAGGAAGAAAGGAAGGAAGGAGGGAGGGAGGGAAGGGAGGATAGAAGGAAGGAAGAAAGGAGGGGAGGGAGGATGGAAGGAAGGAAGGGGAGGAGGAGGAAGGAAGGAAGGAAGGAGGGGAGGGAGGATGGAAGGAAGGAAGGGGAGGAAGGAGGAAGGAAGGAAGGAAGGAAGGAAGGAAGGACAGGAGGAAGGAAGGAAGGAAGGAAGGAAGGAAGGAAGGAAGGAAGGAAGGAAGGAAGGAAGGAAGGAAGGAAGGAAGGAAGGAAGGAAGGAACTTCCATACACATTTCAGGCTGCAACATAGTCAACATAGTCTACACCAACCTTTTTTTTTTTACACCTTTTTTTATACACTCCTAGATATATGCAACTTTTGTATGATTGTAAACCAAAACCATCCCAAGGCTCAAATGTTGTAAGGATTTTATTGTTGCAGGATCTGGAACCACAGCACTGATGTGCCACATATGACTATGCCCACTTTATACCGAAGCACCTGTGTGAGAGAGGAAGGGCATCTCTGCTCAGGGCCTGTAGCTTCTAAGGAGACTCAAATTTCACTTGCAAGTTTTACTCAAAGTGGGACCCACCCATTCTCAGGATGTATATCAGACCCAGAAACCCTGACTCCTTGATCAGAAATGCACCCTCAGGAGTCTTCTCTGTGCAGGACTATTCTGTCACAGGTCTCCTCATGGCCCCATACCCCTGATAAGGTCCGCTGATCCTGAAGATGAGTGATGTGGGGAGAGAGCAGCAGACAGAGAGGCTGGGGGTTAGAATCTAGAACTTGGACAAGAGTAAGAGCCCTGTGGAAGGCAGGAGAGGGCAGATTCTCTGGACCAGAAGAGAGAGGCTATCTGAGTGTAGCCAACTGCAATTCCACATTACCATGAACCAAAGTAGGGACACAGAGCAGGGCTCCCCCTGACTAGTATTCCTGGAGGTCACCCATTTGAGGTTATGTGGCTGTGCCAAGGACAGAAATGACCAGACAGTTCATTGTTTGGGGACCTGGCATGTTAAGCACTTAGGAGTGGAGCTCAGTTCACCTGAGCCAAAGGCAACCTGGCCTGAACTCATGCATCCTGGGTATTGGAGAGTGTCACTTCCCCATGGCCAACCCAATGGGTCCTTGAGCTCTCTACCTGCAAATCACCTGCCTTGCCTGCTGCCTGCTGGCTTCAGGAAGGCTCTGGAAGATCTTTCTTGATGGCAAAACAAAGGTAGAAACAGTATGGCCCCATGGCTGTTTTTCTGTAACCCTACGACCATCTTTCCTGGTCCCATAATCATCCTTCCATGGTTCTATAGCCCCATGGCCATTCTCCTGTGAATATCCTTCTCCCTGGAAAGGATTAGGCCAAGCATTGCCATCCCACTTTACAAGAGGAACCAAGACATAGGGATTAACCAGGGTCTCCAGGATGTGGGAGTCCAGAGATGTAGCCATAGAAGGCTTCCACTCAGGGGAAAGTGGAGTCACTTCAAGATAGAAAGTATCCTTTACACTGCATTATTGTCTATTTCAGATTATTTTAATCAATAAACTCTGTAATTGAATCACCATAATATATATAGTTACAAAATTGTTCATGATTGAGTGACAGCCATACAAGGTGCAACACCCTTCACCAGTGTTTATTTCCCATCACCAATGTCCCCAGTTCCCTTCCCACCATACCCCCTCTATGGCAGACATTTTTTTCCTCTCTCTATTTACCTCTCTTCTTATTTTTCTTCTAGACACTGTGGCAATGTTCCTGAAGGGCTACTATGCATATCACTTTATCTCCTTTCAGCACCCAGTTCTTTTCCAGAGTGATCATTTCTATCATTGTTATATTGGTCCCTTCTCTGCCCTAACTGTACTCACTCACTCTTTGTGGCAAACTTTCTACCATAAACTGGTTCTCCTGGCCCTCATCTCTATTGTCTTTATTTTAAATTTTTTACAGTCAATATATTCCACACAAAACAAAAAAATCAGCACAATGCCAATATCCTACAGATGTATCTGATTTAACTGAAGGAGTAGGATTCCAGAGATCTCTGAAAGTTGGTTGTCAGGGGGACTCTAGACATCCTACCTGCACTGGTGGAAAGCTAATGTATTTGGGAAGGAGTAGGTAGAAAGGAAGCAGTGATAAGGAGCATCATTTTATACCCCAGATGAACTTTCTCCAGGAAAATTGGGATGGCCTTGGCCAGCACCCATCACAAGCATTGCTCCCCTCTCTGAGACTCTCCTGGTTCACCCTCAATTGGGTGGTGCATCCTTCTATCTGTGAAGAAGATACCCTCGGGTGCTCCAGAAAAAGCTTCTTATGCAGAACCTCAGCAACACAATTAAGTTAGACTAAGTAAAGTGGTGGATACAGAGGGAGAGAGAAATTAGTGTAAATTCCTTCAAAGAAAATATTAAGTAATAACAGGGCATGGGAATGGCAACGAAACAAAATAGAAAAGGAAAATAAGCTAAGCGAAAACTGACCGAGGAAGGCTGAGCACTACTTAGGGTGCCCGAAGAGAGTAAATGAGAAAATTTATGCTGAGAAAATGATTTGAAAAAAAAATATGATGCTTGGAGAACAATTTAAATGTAACCCAAGGGAAAAAATCATCACTGAGTTTCACTTTGCCACACTTAAGCTACTTGTGGTTTCAGGTTTTTTACTTCAACTATCCACTGGGGTGGAGAAAGAGAAGCTCTCCCCTTTTGGGGTGGTGGCAGGACTCCCCTATTCAACCTTTGATATGGAGTTACCTGGAGATGGGGTGCTGAGACTCTCTCCTCTTCAACTTCTGTCCTGAGCATCAGACCCAGAGGCCTGGCCTGTGGACGATCAGGAAAACTCCAAGTGGCAAGACTGAGAAAGGGATGAAAATAGAAGTGGGGGTGACTGCTGCCCTCTCCAGAAGGGTCCCTGAGCCTCTCACCCCTGGAAGTAAAGGCTTCTCGGGGGATCTGACTCCCAGGCCAGGATGCAGAATGCCGGGTCTCCTTGGTCAGTCTTTCCCAATACCCACAGCTCTGGCAGGCAGGCCTCTGATAATGAGGAATGGGCCTTACCAAGGAGCCCTCTGCCACTGCAGTCATGATCTGGCCTCCCTGTGGCCCATTATCTGAGTACTTGAACCCTGGATAACAATGAGTTCACGGAGAATGAAAGTGCTCGGCTTTAATTGTCTGTATTTAGTCACGCAAACAGAAGCAATGGTCTGAGAATGGCTAGTTAGCCGCTGACAGCCTCAGCCCCTAGTGCTGGCTCTAAGGACGCGGTTACAAATTGTTTTGATGAGACTCCTACCAAGAGCAGTAAAATTTCTTCTTAACACTGCTTGCCTGGAACAAGTTTCCTCTCTCGCTTACTCTGTCCTTTTTTTTTTCCTCCCCCTCCTTTTCGCCTTAAATGAAATTCCTGCGCTGCTAATATCCAACAAATACACTTCATTAAGAAATTGAAGGCACTGAAAGAATGTGTGGTTTATGTTAATTTTCCCCTGTCAATCAATTCTGCATGTCTGCCATAGAGACCGATGATCGTATCATCATGTTAGTTGCCTGACTTGTTCAGCACAAAGAAGGTTGGGAAACTTTTCTCAAGCAGGGATGTCAGCGCTTGAAAAATCCATCACCATCTGTGCTCATTTTCTGAAAGGGAGAAAAACAACCCCCTGTTTAAGAATACTCCAGAACAAATAACTTGAATGTTTGAAAATAACCACAGGGTCAAAGAAACTTTATAATGAAATGGAAAGCAACAGTATTGTTCTGTTTTTGTAACGCGGGGCTGTGGGTACCTTCATAGGCCGCATTCTGCCTCTAAAAATATCTAGATAATATTCTGGGAAAGACTCATGCTGGGTGAAAATGCGTACAAACCAGGTTATTTCAAAGGCATCGGGCCTTTCAGCAATGCCAATTCTGGGAGAGACCAGGTGGTCATGGGGATCCCCGCATGCTCCCCCATGGCTGGGGCTCAGATGGTGCTGCCTCTGCATTTATCACTCCTACTTCCCCTCCCATTTCCCTCTGCATCTCCCCTCACTTATTCCCTCTCCTCAAGCAGGGAAGAACCAAAAGTTTCTTTCACCCCCATCAGATGAACACCCTTACAATCTCCTGGAAGGGAAAACTTACATCGACCCAACTTTTTTTGCTCTGAGCCCTTCCAAGGAGCTACCATAAGCTCTGAAGGCACGTGGAAACCCTGCTCCACCCTTAATAAACTTATAAGCCCAAAGCCTTGCGATCTATTTTTCTTTCTGTATCTCGCTATTGTACTTTGTCATTGAGGAGGTCTCACATAAAATAATGTAGTGTTCTTATGAAAGTTTTTAAGGCACTGGAGTTGGACAGCAGGGTTACAAATGATATCCAACACAAAGAATATCAATTAATCAAATGGTAACATACACGGAACTCACAATACACAAGCAGCACAGGGAAAGATAAATTGATTTCTGCTGCAGCACTGCGCCTTCTTCAGCAAGCACCTCTGTGTGAAAAATACCAGTTAAAAAGTGTGCTGAGGCAGCAAAACCCATTTAATACTCCACAAACAGTTATCTAAGGCAGCGTCCAATAACCAGACAGTACAGTAATGTGACCTAATACTAACCAAATCGTTGTCAGACAAACAGAGGATCGTCCGCTCCCCACTGATACCAGTTAGATAACCAGGATGTCATCAGCCTTCCCGGAAGTCAGGTTTTCCCTTCTTTCCATCACTACTCGCTGAATGGATCATCATCATTGTTGCCCAAACCAGGAAGCTTCTAGAAACTCTGAGATGGGCAACGTTGTTCAAAAAATTATTTCATTCTACTGTCACCTCATGAGCCTCTCCTTACAGTCTTGGGTTTGTTTTAACTTTCTTATGTTCCTCTTCTGTGGCCCAGTGGTCACCTTTTTTCTCTTTCAAAGAGAAAAATAAATAACAATAAACCCATATTCACACAATAGTCAGATAAAAACTGATCTGGTACAGAGGGAGAAAAATTGACTTCCTATATTGCTATCACTTAAACTTTGTCTGGTCTGACCATAAAGGGAAGCTCACTCCCTAGAGGAGGGTAAGAGACATTTTAAAGGAAGGAATTGAAGTGCCCTGGAAGGTGCTCTTTGCCACCATCATATATTCCCAACCATCTCATCCTAAGGCCCCATGCCCCAGCATCTACCCTGATGAGCAGGGCTGCACCATAAGTCAAGTAGGGGGCAGGGGGCAATCAGCTCAACTCAGAGCCCAACACTTACCACAGAGACTTCTGGACCCTTTAATTTATTTTATTTTGTTGTTGTATTTTTTTGGCCACACTCAGTGGCACTCGGGGACTTACTCATGGCTCTTATGCTCAGAAATCACTCCTAGCAGGCTCGAGGGACCAATATGCAATGCTGGGAACCTGAAAACTGGGTCTGTTCCTGGGTAGGGCACAAGCAAGGCAAATGCCCCACTGCAGTGCTATCACTCCGGCCCCTGGACCTTTTCTTTTTTTCCTTAAAATTTTTTTCTTTTCATTTCTTTTTTCTTTTAGTCATTTATATTTTAGCTTTCAGACCAGACCAAAGCTTAAGTGATAGCAGTATAGGAAGTCAATTTTTCTCCCTCTGTTAACCAGATCAGTCTTTATCTGACTAGTGTGAGGATATGGTTCTTTTCTTTTTTTTTAATTTATTTATTTTGCTTTTGAAACACCAGCTACTACACCCAGTGGTGTGGGTTATCTCAGCATGATGCATGGAAGACTATGTGGCGTCAGAGATAGAACTTGAAGTTTTGAATGTAGGTTATGCTCTAGCCTTTAGTATAAAGTTTGCTGCACAAACTTGGGGACTACCCCTCTGAAGCGAAAGTACCGTATTTTCCGGCATATGAAATGACCAGGCGTATAAGATGACCCCCTAATTTTACAGTTAAAACATAGGTTTAAGCCTATATTTGCTGTATAAGACAGAATGTTCCTGTGCTGCAACTGTATCTTCCACAGTGAGCCAATCACAACAAGCAAAGGTCCAAAGGTTATACTATAATAGACTTTCTCTCTGACTCTGGCCAATCTGAGCAGACTTTTTACAGTGTAGATTCGGGTCCAGAACACTGTATAATTTGCATGCATAAAAAGCCTGCTTGGATTGGCTGAGTTAGAGAGGCAGTCCAAGCAGCCTGGCAGTGATTGGTGCAGGATCGAGTTGGAAAATTTGTTTTGTGGCAATATTCAGACAATTTTCGTTTAGCGGCATATTGAAACATTTTTCGGGATATACTCGGTGTATAAGACGACCCCCGATTTTCAGTTGACTTTTTTTGTTTCAAAAGTCGTCTTATACACTGGAAAATATGGTATCTCTTCACAGCAAATTGCCCAGATGCCACTTTCTTACCAGTTCCCACCAAAGCTGACCCTGCATGCAATAACCAGTTATCATGTATTGAATGAAAAAAAACCACTCAGGACCCAAGACAATTCCAGTTCCCCAACTTCTCCATACTATGGACCAGGGAAACCAAGATGATAATGTCCAACTAAGGATTCCTGTCCCATTAGAGGTCATTGCTAGCTCTGTAAATTCTAAAGTTTTTAAATTTAAATTTTTTAATTTATCCTAAATTTATTTAAACATTAAATTTTTAAAACTTTCTCCCACCCTCATTTTAGTCCTCAAAACTTGTGACTGATAATCCTCTTTGTTTCAAGAAAAAGCATGCGTTCTATGAAAGAAATGTTCACAGGATCACACAGAAATCGCTAAGTCCCCCCCACGTAATGCTATTGCAGCTAAGTTTATCTGAGTTCACTTTGGGGGGAATTTTTAGGGCAATATTTTCCTTGATGGGATTAAAAAACAACCCATCCAGTGTCCCTGAACTGCAGCAGGTGAAACTCTATCACCTGTGCAACCCTACCTCCATAGGTGAGATCTGGCTCTTCCCTATAGATGGGCACAATCAGTCCTGCAGGACATGAATGTCCATCAGCCAGCACCGTATTAGCACAGGCCTTCACATAATGAATGGTATACTTAGCAGATTTCTGTTTCCAGAGAAGAAAGATTGAATATCATAAAATAAAGCTTTAGACCTCCATGCCAATTACTGTGTTTAAGTCATCGAATGCCACCCGGGAAGGTTAGGGGAGCAAGGCAGTGCTAAAGAAATGTGTAACCCATCTGCAAAGAAAGGCCAAGTTCTGCTGCTTTCTGGGTAAGAAGAGCAACTCGCTAAAAGCTTCAGCATAGTGAGAAGAAAATGTCAGCCACCACAACCTTATTGCATTGGCAATAAACATGAGCCAATAACTAAATCATTGTCACCAGTTTTACTTGTGGGTCAGACTGAGAAATACTGAAACACATAATCAAGTTCTTAGTGTATTTTAATAGAAAAAGGGAAGACACTCAACTTAGAGCCAAGTGACAGTTCCTAAATGTTAGGAAGCATGAAGACATGTGGAAGAGGAAGGGACCCTGTCTTGGAGCAAGGCAAGGAATTCTTGGCTGAACTGGCAGCATAGGAAGCAAGCTTACACACACCCACAACCTTGCCTTTTGCTGGGAACACACACGAAAGTTTCCCTTTTGGAAAAATGAAAATGAAAGAAAATAAAATCCACTCTGGTACAAAACCCATGCCTCCCAGGGCGGAGGCACTTGGGCAGGCTGTGTCCCAGCTCATGGCCATGCCTCATTCAGACATGAGAAATTAAAAAACAAAAAAAAAACAAAAAACAAAAAAAAACACAATATTTCAAGGATCAATCAAAAATAAAGGAAAGGTAAGGCATTTAAATTATTTTAACATCGTGGGTTTTTCAAAGCTATAAATACATACGAGGGGACTAATTGTAAACTCTCAGAAACCCAAATCCAAATTCATGTTGCCATGCGAATTCAATGATAATAAATTACATCCTTCTAAGTAAAGCATCCTCTGTAATAAAACACCCGCCAGAGAACTCAGAAGCCCTGATCCCAGCTAAAAGGATTCATGCCTTTAGAATTCTGCACATATATATTATTTTTCTGTCGGTTCTCTCAACTTCTCTCAATTACTGATGTTCTCTATGTAATGAATTTTCTGTGGTTTGATGTGTGATTATGGCTATATTTTTATCTATATGTTTTGTGGTTCTTGTACTTAAGCTTTTTGCTCACAAATCCTTTATTAAAAGTACTAAATTGTAAAAAGCACATTCATATTTCACTCAGTGTTCCATACAGAAATGTGAGTTTCTGCAGAAAACACAGCTGCATACAGAAAGCTACTATAAAACAACACCCTAGACCAAGAGATCTCAATACTCTGAGCACTACAGCTCAGGAGTAACTGCTTCAATGAAACCTGATGGGACATTTCACCTCTCCCTAAAACTGGGCTTCTAACCACTGTTCAATTTTCAAATCAAAATCCCAGATTACAAACTTAGGCAAAAGCCAAACAAGTTTAATAAGCTACAAAAGCTACACAAGCTTAGAGATACTCCAAACACGACCTGGTCCACACTAGATACTTGGCGATTTCAGATACATATATTCTTATCTTGGTAAGGCTCTCAGTCCCAACTTGTAGAGAGCACAGGAAAGAAGAGTCTTGCTTTGGGGTGTACTGGTTCCTATAGTAAGTCAGGAAATAGGGTACAGAAGCAAGGGTCTATCACATCCTGGAGATATGGGGTCAGGCAAAAGGAGAGAAAACCCAGCTGAATTCTGAGCAAAGCAGACAGGCATCTCCTGGGAGAGAAGACAAGCGCTGGCCAGTCGGTAGGCAGGCTACTGCCATCTGGGGGGGAAGACACATGGGAATGAAACTTCCCATGAGACCAAACAATGACTCAGCACAGATTTCAGGAGCAAATGAAGAAATGAATGAATAGCCAGCATAATAAATATACCAGATTCTTAAGTTTGGGAAAATACACTGACAGACCCCTGTTCAATAAAACACGTAAAAGGACCCACTCTGCTGACCTACCCCAGACCATAAGCTCACCCCACAGTCAAGGACAGAAGGATCTAAGATCCCTGTCATAGTCATAATCCTCCAAGTGATTTCAAGTGGGCTCCCAATACCCAAAGCATAAAGAAGAACATGAGACAGGCCCAGCTACATGCTCACTGCCACTACTAAGCTGAATACAGCTCATGTATGTTAAAGGGGCAGGTGATCTCAGGGGCAGGTGATCTCAGGGGACATTGCAAGGCCATCTGCCCACCCTATAATCTCCTGTCACCAGGCCCTTTACTTGCTAAGACCACGGACTGTTTCAGCTTCTCCATAGAGAGAGAATTGAGGAAGTCAGAACATTTCCCCAAGGACTGCGGAATACCAGCTCCTTTCCTTCCCACATCCCAGCACAGGCCCCTGAGCAGAACCTCTGCACCTACAGGCCCCTCAATCAGCCTCGTGTAGGTTCCTCACCAAGGTACTCAGAGAAGCTATGAGGAGCACACACTCCAGCAACATTGGGGAAGCCACAGTCTGGAAGAAGAGTGTAGACTATAGCTCTGAAACTAGAGAGAGGCAGGATAGGGTCCCAACCCCTCTTAGCCTAGGCCCCTTCACTCCCACTCTTATTTGGACTACTTTCCTAGTTTTTTCCTTGAGACTCTTCAGTACTCCAAAGGAACAGGACAAAGGTGTGTGTGCTCTTCCCTTCAGTCTGTTCCCTTAAGGGTATGGGACAGACCACGTACCCTCCTTTGGAGGGTGGCACCAACAGACACAGCATTCCTTCACTCCTAGAAGTCCTGCCAGACTTCTAAAGAGAGGGTGGAACTGTTTGTCAACTCATTCCACAAACTGGGGGGTCTTGTATATGCCACAACAAACAGCCTTTTTTGGGGGTCACAACCAGTGGTGCTCAGGAGTTATTACTGGCTCTGCACTCAAAAATTGCTCCTGGCTTGGGGGACCATATGGGATACTGAGGATAGAACCAGCATCCATCTTGGGTCAGCCTGTGCCAGGCAAATGCCCTACCACTGTGCTATCACTCTGGCCCAACATATAGCCTTTGAGGCTTGTTTCTCAAGAAGATAGGCTGTGGACACGAGCTTTCCATTTGTCTCTTAGGGTTCCAAGTGCAGGCAAAAGTACATGTCCTTTCCCCTTTCCAGAAGCTCTGGAGTGCCAGTTAGGCTCAGAAACTATCTCTTGCAGGGCCTGAGTGGTGGTGCAGTGGTAGGGTGTTTTGCCTTGCATGCCTAACCTAGGACTGACTAAGATTCAATCCTCTGGTGATTGAATCCTCTGATTCAATCCCATATGGGCCCCCCCAAGCCAGGAGCAATTTTTGAGTGCATAGCCAGGAGTAACCCCTAAACATCACTGAGTGTGGCCCAAAAACCAAATTAAAAAAAACTGTCTCTTGAGCTGGAATGCTGAGAGCCCACCCAGTCCACCCCTGAATCAACAAAGTCAGTGAACAGAAGCAAGGTGGCAAGTGAATACACTTCACTTCCAACTTCCAACGCTCCCTTGACCTCAGTCTCCATTCACTCAGACCAGATGAGGCATCACCAGAAAAACCTGTAGCACCTAGCTCATGAAAGTCAAGAACAAGCAGGCAAGTTGTCTCTCCACAACCCCTGAATCTTCTTTCCAGGGAAACCATGATGCTCCTGTCAATTAAAGGCAGGTAGAGAAGTGAATGAATATCTCTTTAAAGTGGCTGTCTTGGAGGAAGACTTTGCTCAGCCCCCTCTGCTGTCCACCTGGACCATCTCTATATCACCAGACCAATCATGGGCACTGACATCCCAGTCACCCAGCTAACGGTGGTAGGCAGGGCAGGGGGTGTGGGTTATGAAAACGCGATTATGTTATAGTCCAAGAGCATAGGACTCCTGGGGGCCCAGTAGGTTTGAAAGTAAGGTCACAGCACATATCCTTTTCTCTTTCCAGAAGTTCTGAAATACTAGTTAGACTCAGAAAGTCTCTTGAGCTGGACCCCTGGGCTTCAGGAACTGTACATTACTACTACAGTGGTAGAGCCTAGTCTTTTTTCAAGTGAAAACCCTATACCATGGGTCAGGAATGGTGGTGCAGTGCTAGGGCATTTGCCTTTCACATAGCTGACCTAGGATGGACCACGGTTCGATCCCCCAGCGTCCCATATTTCCCATATTTCTGAGTGAATAGTCAGGAGTAACCCCTGAGAGTCATCTGATCTGGCCCCAAAACAAAAACAAAACAAAACAAAAAACCCTATACTAGAGCATTTAGGACACTTGGAGCATCTTTGTTACTGTAGCATGAGTACAGAGCATCTGATGGAAAAATCCAAGGCAAACCCAAGTTTATAGTCTAATGAGGAAAGAACTAAGGTTTTATGATTCCACATGCAAAACTGTCATCTGTCCCTCCATTGCCAGCCAGACCTGGTATATGACATCTGCCACATCCAGCTGGGAAATGAGTGCCTTGTGTGCAGGTCCTGGTTGCACTGGTGTAAGAAGGCTGATCTGATCTTGAGAGACCAGCATAAAAGGGCCAAGGTCAGTTGGAGCAGATCAACCTCATGGAGGGTCAGCACTGTGGAGAGCATTTCTGGAACTGGGGACTATGCCTGGAGGTAAGCTGCTGGGTCCACCTTCCAGACAGATCATAGCAAAAGAACCCGAGGAAAATAGGGTTCTCTTTATCTTGCCCGGAGGAGTCACAGGCCAATGATTGGTGGTTTCGATATCACTTTTGGCTCTATAAAGACTTAGATGCCAAAAGAGAGTTCGTGTGTGTGTGTGTGTGTGTGTGTGTGTGTGTGTGTGTGTGTGTGTGTGAGAGAGAGAGAGGGGGGGGGAGGGGAAGAAGAGGGAGGGAGAGAGAGGGGAGGGGAAGGAGAGGGAGGGAGGGAGAGAGAGAAAGAGAGAGAGAGAGAAAGAGAGAGAGAGAGAGAGAGAGAGAGAGAGAGAGAGAGAGAGAGTCCCAGTCCTGAAACTGTTGCTCTATGACCTTGGCCAAACCTGTACTCTGCAGGTCTATTGCTGCTACTGAAAACTGAGGCCAAAGGAGTTGACATCAGAGACAGGACCTGGTCTGTGGTCTGGGATGCCTCACCAGTTCTCTCAGCATGCTGAGCTCCACCTTTCCCCCTCACCTGTCTGAGAAAGTGACCTGGACAGCAGTATCCTGTCCTGCCACTCACTCACATACTATTCCTAAGTCCCAGTCTCAAGTGTTCCAGCTCTGCTGTGAGGGCTAAGTGCTCTGCATGAAACCACTGGAACTTTAGACATGACTTGGAGTCCAGGTCCTTCCTGGAGTTGGATATTTTTGTTTATTTATTTTGTTTTTGGCCACACCCAGTTATGCTCAGGGATTATAGCTGGTTCTGAACTCCTGATGGGCTCTAAGGACCATAGAGAATTCTGGGGATCAATCTCAGAGAGGCTACATACAAAGCAAAACACCCTGTCCATATCTCTCCAACCATGTAGTCTTAAGTAAAATTGTCTGCATGGCCTTGGTGGAACAGTCACACAACTACTCCTGAAGCTTCTGAAGACCTGAACTGCCTCCCACTTTACACTGACTTTCTTGACTCTAGCCCTGAACCTTCTTAGTAACAGAGTAAATGTCATATGAACAGCTAGTATTTAAAAAAAAAGAAAGTGTTTGTACAATGTGCTCAGACTTGCCTCAAGTCTTTATTCAGTCATTTTTGGGACTCTCAGTACCCTGATACTGTTTTTTGAGAGCCCTCTGAACCCTCACACCTGCAGAGGGGAGGCTGGTTTTCTAAAACATGCACATAGTGCCTGGTTGGCCCATCTGCAGGTCTTCACCCAGCCTGGAAATTCTCATATTCCCCAGGCTTTTTTTTTTCTTCCTCAGCATCATACATTATATTTAAGTCTCTCCAGCAATACAAATTTCAATTTGTCCAAGCTCTTTAATATTAATAGTTGTCAATCCAAATGCAGAGTGCATGATAAAAAATTTAATCGAAACGAATAGCTCACATATTTCTCTACCTCCTAATATAGTTACCAATTAGACAAAAAAATTGTTATATAACTATGTAGGATTAAGGCCACCTACAAAAGACCACCAGTCAGGGCTGAGAAAGCCAAGATGCTGATCCTCTTCGTTACTTACATGTGAAGCTAAAGATCAGTTTATCACCTGTGTGGCTTTTTTTTTCACAGGTACACGGGTTGACTACAGCCTCCCCAGAAAAGCAATTTAGGGGGCTCAAGAGCTAATTTTTCACCACACAGTTCTCAATCATGATATAATTTACAGGATCTAGCAAGTGGACTTCCCAAGTTGGAGACAGGGGGGGTGACTGCAATATCACCCCATTTTGCAAACAGGATAACTGAGCCTTGGAGAAGGCAGCATATTGGAAAGCAGTGCTCTGCTCAAATCATGCGCACTTGGTTCATGTCTGATTCAGACGCAAACACCCTGGGGAGGCTCTTCTCACTTTCTGTGAAAGCTTAGGGCTGTTGGTGTCACCTCTCTTCCTGCTGAGAACTTGCACTTCCACATGGTCAGGTGGCCCTAGTCCCAGGGCAGACCGTGACAACATGGTTAAACTGTCTCGCCAAACAGAGTAGGGTTAAGGGTGACATTGTCACAACCCAGTACCTTCAGGGAGTTCCAGTATCAGTTGGACATCTCTGACAATGCGGCATGTCAAGGAACTACTGAGCTGAACAGAAACCTGCCCTTAACACCGGGATGCAAGAGCAGCAACAGTCCTGAAAACACAAAGACAAAAAAAAAAGGTCCTGGCTCAGTAGTAGGGTTGAGACCAGAACTTAAACACTCTCTTACATAAGCACACACACACTCATGCACTCATACACATGTGCAAAGTATGTACTCACACAGGTACACTCACACATGTGATCCCAGATGCACACTCAAACCCATGTGCTCACATATGCATACGCTTACACAAACATGCGCTCACTTATGCACAAGCAGTGGGCACAGTTCTAGCTGGTTCCAGGCTGTGTGGAGCATCCTGCTGGGCACTCGGGGTATTTCTTCTGCAAATTACTCCAGGCCTCTTTTGTGGGCTGCTCTGGGCTCGGCCTGAAGCTACATCAAGCAGGAAGTTTAAATGAAATGGCTCCCAAGTTCCTTAAATGGTTTAATAAAATATATACTGACTTCAATGTGCAGTTTATAGTGGCAAACTATTGCCCCTCAGTTGGGAAAAATGACCTCCAGCCAGCAATATTACTTTCAGCTTCATGATCCTAGTCCACTGTCGCCCATTCCCGCAACCCACCGGGCAATTCTTTTCTGTAACAAGGCCGACTGCAGCCACCGCCATGTGTGCCAGGCTGAAGGTGCCAGCAATGAGCCTCCAAATGGCCTTTCTGTGCAGAGACAAAAGAAATCACGGGCAGATGACACTGGCAGGGGAAGGGGGAATGAGCGCTGTTGGCTGTTCGGAATGCAGAGGCCAGAAAATAAGGGTGAGGATTCTGAGAGATCGAAGGAATCCAATGCAGTATAGTGTGTGTGTGTGTTTGTGTGTGTGTGTGTGTGTGTGTGTGTGTGTGCATATGTCTGTGTGTCAGAGAAAGAGCAAGGAAAAAACCTCTTTTGAATACCACCCAGAATGGGGGTTAACAACAAGTTCGAGTTGGGAAAATGCCTGAACTCAGGAATCACAGGTGAGGCATAACCAGAGTCTAACAACCCACCCTCTATGATGACAAATGGCTACGAACAACTCTCCCAACCACTAAAGACAAATCTGATATTTGGTGCTGAAAGGATTGACCTTATCTGAGAAGGGCTAGAATTGGGCTGCCAGAACTGATGACCTTAACCTTAGTCCGTGTTAACCTAAGTTAAATTCATTAGTATTCTACGGTGAATTAAATTAGACGTCTCGTGATTTTTCAAAAATAGGCCTCTTTGATATAAAAAGTAGCAATTTCCTTTTCTGACATTTTTCATTTTTAAGGTAATAAAAATGGCACATGTGTACTGTGGTATAATGGATTAATTAAGGAATATTATGTTTATCCTAACTCTTACCCGAGTTGTACATCTTCATAACTCACTCATAAAAATTAATGCATTATCTTATACCATGGGATGATAGAGCTTCTATTTTTACCAGACCTGCTCAGAACACATTGTTCTAAATTGGATTATTTTGAGAAATAGTGAGTAGCATATTCTGATATCATCAGTCCAAAATGATATTGTTATTTTAAAACATTATATTATTATATTTTTAAAAATCTGAAACCTTCTTCCCACTAGGGCTTTGAATCTCGGGCTATTCTTAATCTTAGAAAATCAAGCTGCTTTTCCACCTACACTCACAGGCAGCCTATTTTATATCATCGCTCATTCACAATGGATGTGTTGTTTAAAAAACACATGTATTGCATCAAAGAATCACTGGACAGTATATTTTGGCTATTTCTTTGTGTCTTGATGGTAGATGTGAGCATAAAAGAATATTCATGCAAGATTCATAAAGGCCCCAGATTTCAAAATCAACAGATGAAAAAAAAATCCCTAAAAATAATAATGTCCAGATGTTGCTTATTTAAATGAGCTGCTGCTATTTAATGTTGTCAATCACAAAAGTGATAGAATTTGAGAATTTCAAGGTATTCATAAGTTGCAGAAAATTATAATTTTTTTATTCAGGGAGTATAAGGGGCGAATAAAATGAGAGTTTCGGTAAATGCAAATGGCTCCCTCACAGAGGTCACCTGTATAACCTTGGCCTCACACACCAAGCTATACCCCAAGTAGCACAGCACTTTCTTTACCAGCCACTTCAAAGGGGAAGATAACTTTCTAGGCCTAAAATTAAGCTGTATTTAAGGTGCTAAAACTTTAGCATTGTAGGTAGTATTGGAAATAATATAGGCCTAATTTCTCTTTTTATTGATAAGAAAATGGAGGCCAGAAGCTCAAAATGTTTGTTTGACCCAAAGGCTCTCAGCTGTGAAGAAGGAAAAAAATATCCAGAATCTAGTCTTCAGGTTGGGACATTGTCCACTTGCTAGAATTGAAGTTCAGAGTTCACCTAATCCCTGGGCCCATTCATAGTAAAGGGAGCAAGTGAGAACAGGGCTGCCCAGGCCCTTCCCAGGCAGAAGACCTCCACGACTGGCACAGGAAGCAGCCTCAGAGCAAAAGCCTAGACCACTGACACTCCATTCCCTAGCCCAGGTCTTTCTGAAAAGAAATCAGCAGGGCTTTCTTTTTTTCACAAGTGACAACATCCATGCTCCTGGAGCAGTACAAAGAAATTCTCATTTGAGAGGATGTGAGGAGAGTCTGTGTTTGGGACTTTGGGGTGGGAGATGTGGTAAAGTGGGAAGTGGCATCAGATACCCTAAGATCTCCTTCCAATAAAACCCAGCAGGAAACTGGCTCCCTTAGCCTCTCAGGCCTCTACACACTCTAGATTTTAAAATAGGCAAAGCCTTATTCCAGAACAGTGATGTGGAATGTCATTCCATGGGGTTAATGTTGGGGTTGGGGTTGGGGTAGGGGTTGGGGAGGAAGGGCATTCTTCTTCAACTTCAGATACAATCTTGGATCTGGACTTGCCTTATGTAGACATAAGGCATTTGATTTCAACAAGGAGTTCAGAATGAGGGCATTATTCCAAAGGGCAAGAGCTCCTGGGCAGTACCTGGTGCTGCGCATGGAGTCTAAGTGGAACTGAGTTCCTCAAGGACACTCTGCAAGGAGTGGAGCTGGAGCGAGGGCAGGCCCTGCTGCCAGCCCAGATCTCTCTTTGCTGCTGTAGAAAACAGGACACATAGACTTGTTCCTGCTTCTCTTTTAGTCTCAAGAAATGGGCTTCTTGGCCTCTTGTTCCCTGGACCCATCATTCTCTCCAGCGAGTTTATGGCAGTCCTCATACTCAGTCCTTGCCTTGTGTGCCAATGCAGAAGAGTTGGTGATCCTGTCCCTGAACCCTTTTGGGATCTGGCACATCTCTTTGAGGGAAAGGCTTCTCTCCCCTCTTTCATGGACTCTCCTCCCAGATACCTCTGGCTACAAAGGGAGAAGGAGGCCCACCCCAGCTAGTCTTCACAGGAAGCCATGGCCAATCAGGACTGCAACAAAGAAGGAGAGATCTCAGGGACTAGGGCCCCCAAGTTCTGTCACCAGCCCTGATATACCTCTGGGACAACAGGGTAGGCTCTTCCACACATGTCAGCAAGACAAGTTCTTGGTCTGTCAACTTCTCACTGACAGTGACACTCAGGCCCCTGTATTGCCACACATCTGGGAGCCTGAAAGGCAGCTGCTGCCCTTAAGAGACACAGCGCCAGTGAGCTCATGGTGTGGGGAGGGTGGTGCCAGGCTCTCTCAGCTGCCACACTGGAGTTCCCCAAGGCAGAACATACACACCATGCCAGTTCCAGGTCCCTGCTAGATGTGAGTATTTAGAGGCCAGGGGGGCATAACAACATTAATGAGAGGTGTCATAGAGGACAGATGCTCAAGATTCGCTGGGTTCTTCCACCCTAGCAGAACTAACATTCTCTACCTGGTGCTCAAGTCTCACCTTTACTTGCCAATGTGTAAATATTCTTCTCTTACCCATCTTTTTTCAAATGAAAGTACCCAATGATGCTCAGTGTATTCTGGGTGCTCTTGATAGGGTGCCCTGGGGTGGGATGGGGGTAGTTGGTATGTCCTGGCACTCCCACTGTCTGTTCTGTATGAGTCACAGCTTCAATGATGCAATCAGATCACTGGATCTCAGTGTTCATTCATATGGTCCCTAGGCCAGCAGAGCTGACACCACCACAAACGTGTTAAAAGCTCACATGTTTGTATCCCATCCCAGCACTTCTGAATCAGAATTCCTGGGGAAGGATCCAAAACTGGTTTGTTCCTCCCTCCAAGCGGCTGCTATATTCACTGAGCTTGGAGACCCACTAAATTTGCTGCTCTGGTGCTCTTATCCTGTACCTGGATCCATGAGCAGATATGTGGGGGAATTATTATAGCATGTGCCATACTTATGCCAATACAATCTCAAGTGTTTTGTCAAGGGACAAAAACTAACCTATTAATTTCAGTTCACTCCCAAGAACAATGTTTTGTGCTATTAACTGTTTTCGGACTTGAAAAGGCATGAAGAAAACTTGGTAGTTTTCTTGCAGAATTTTAAGACAAAACCAGAAATGGTTTGGGGGTACAAAAAGCTCAATCTGTACCTCTGCCCCTTACACACACACACACACACACACATACACACACACACACACACACACACACACACACAAACAACCAGTCCTCAGTCTAATGCAACACCCATCAGCTCTACCAGCTCCTTTGTGTTAAAGAGTTCATCTCCACCCTTCCACAACTGAGTACAGAGACCCCCAGATAAAGGCTTAGCTGCTAGTCTACTAAGAGACTAAAAAGAGAAAGGAGTGGTGGTAATCTAAGGTAGAAAAATCCAAAATCATAAGAGACATGGGCCTGCTGGGATATGGTAGGCAGATATCAAGACCTAAAAGTTAGTCTTCAAAGAAAAATAATGTAAAACTCTTAGAGAACCCACTTCCAACCACATGGACAAGTGAAAGCACCATTTCCCTCATTACTTTCAGGTACAAAGTGATAGTCAGACCAATTAGATTCCTGGAACATGAATCAGGCACCTAAGGTACAGATACCTTGCTTAAAATATCACTGTAGGGTTGAAAAGATGGTTCACATACTTCACATGTGATTCCTCAGGATAGCATGGTCCCTAAAGACTGCCAGGACTAAGCCCTGAGCACTCATGTTATATGTACCTCCAAACAAAAACAAAACAAGACATCATTGCAAACTTTCAAGAATGAAACTCAATTCAAAGTTACTGTCTCCTCATCTCAAACATATTGTTATCCTATAAATAAGACTTTGCATTTGTGAAAATGACAAAAATAAGACTACTATTCTGCTGGACTTAAACTACACTCAAACACTCATGGAAAAAAAACAGTAAAGGCATAAGACATTGTTGATAAATAGCAACTACTGGGAGTATGGGATATTATGCATTCCCAAATGTACAATGAGAACCATATCTCTGCTTGAAGTGAACCAAACACTCCCTGTAGCTCATAAACCCTACTAAACCCTTAGATTTAGAGATTATTTTCATAAGGGGCACATGAAAGTATCAAATCAACTCAAATAGCTATTTATACTTTGTCTTCTGCATGTAGAATTATCATAATATTCCTGGTACCAAGTTGGATACCTAGTGGATGAAGAAATTAGAAAAAGACCAATAGACAATGGCCTGGTCCCCTCTTTAAATACAACTGACCTTCTATGCCCAAAGCAAATTGGGGGGCAAAGCTCCACATTGGTACTGCCAAAGGTATCTATCTCTAGACTAGCACCAAACAAAGTGTTATACACATTATGATGGGGAAGTATCCAGTAATATGCACGTGTGAATCCCCTCATCTGCTTTCTCTAGGTTAGATAAATAATTTACCTTTGACCTTTTTCTTCTAATCCTGAAGAAACACTGTGCATTATAAATGTTTTCCTTCCTAGCCCACTGAAGTTCCTCCTATTATGCATAATTTTAGGATTTAAGTGAAGAGGATAAAGAAAAACTCACCTAACTCTTCATAAATCTTCTTTCTCACCCACTTCTCCAAACAACATCATAATATTTTAGCAAAAAAAATTTCAAGGTTTTTTTCCAGTTGACTTCATATCTAGAAGTCCATTAAGCAATACAGCAAGCACACTGATGGTGAGTGCTGGCAAGGTACCTGCCTAAGCCAGAGCCAGGTGAGTAACTTGTGCAAGTGAGTTCTCTTGGCTAAGACTCAGGGTTTCTTTTTCTGCATAGTGGTTTGCCAAGTAGGTGATAAGAGATAAAGGGTAGCAAGTACAGGGTACCAACACTATCTGTAAAAAAAACTGGTGAAATACACTCTAGAGTTTACAGGCCAAAGCACTCTGCCACTAGAACATTTTGGTCTGATGTGTGAGTCCAGAGCCCATGTGCTAAGGAAACTAATAGAACTGTGATCTGAATATCACAGACTTCTCATATAACCACTTTATCTTTAATTTTTTCAATAACTTAGAACTGTAAAAACCATTCTTAGCTCACAAGCTATACCAAAATAACAGCACCACAGTGAGAAGCCATCTCATACCATTTAGGATGGTTGCTATCCAAAAAAACAAAGTAAGTATTGGAGAGGATGTGGAGATATTAAAATCCTTGTGAACTCTTGGTGGGATTACAAAATGACCCCACCACTGAGTAAAATACAGTTCCTCTGAAAAAGTAAAACTAGAATTAGCATAAGATCAGCAATGCCACCTTGGGCCATGTACCTAAAGAGAACTAAAATCAGGATCTTGATTTCTTGATGTCTGTACACCCATATGTATGGCAGAATTATTCATGATAACCAAGAAGTGGAAGTTAGTAACCCAAGTGTCTATCAACGAGTAAATTGATAAATGTAGTGCTACACCTATGTAGAGAGGAGAATGAATAATATTATGCAGCCTGAAGAAGAAGGAAGCCCCTAAGGACACTGTATTAGATGAAATAATCCAGTCACAAAAGGACAGAGACTGTCCTTTTCATACAGTGTATCTCATATCTCACAATACAGAGTCAATGCAGAATCAAATAGAATCAGAAGGTAGAATGGGGGTGGCTAGGGGGTGGTATTGGGGGAGAAAAGGGGGTTGGGAGATGGTTTATAGAAACAAATTTTAGGTCTGAGTCAATAAAAAGTACTGGATATAGATAAGGGTGATGGCTACTTAATAATGTGAATGTATTGTCTTCATAAACTGGTCAAGACAGCAAATCCTATTGTGCATATTTCATAATTGTTTAACTTTTTTAAATGCTCAAAAAATTAAATAGAAGAGGTAACATTGCCTTAAAAGGAAACGAATAGAAGAATATTAGGATTGATTACTTGAGAGCAAAGAAGCAAATGAAACCATTTCTAAGGTTTATTCATTCAACTCTTCACCAAGCACCAGCTCTGGGGCCAATCTGGTCACAGACACAAAACTAGAGGAAGTGGAATCCCATGCCCTATAATACATTTTTTTCCTATCCTAGGCACAAGCTGATGACTAGAGAAAGTCTGCACAAATGTAGCCAACCAGGGGGCACTTGGGTGCTGATGTTCAGGAAAGAGCTGTGAAACTACATGGCTTATCCACTGAAGCCCACCCCCCTGGGGGGTGGTCACTGATCTTGTCAGGGATGGAGAAGTTCAATGACTACAAGGGTAAGTTTAATTATATGTTGTCACTGACTAGCAGTGGTTACAATGGTACAATTACACATGTAATTTACCAGCAAGATACTTGCATACATAATAAACCAAAGGCAAAACATTAAATTTCAGTGGATATTAAAAATATCCAATTGGGTCAAGGCATGGAGCACTTCCACTTACAAGGGGATGGAAGCAAAAGGCCAAGCCTTTCCTCTGTCTTTGAAGAACTGGCTGTTCCCACCCACCACAACACATGGCATCCATCCCAGGAATGCTCGCCTCAAACACCAAATAAATACCAAACTCCCAGTGGTGTGTCAGCAATGCTCCTTCACAGAAGGAACAGAGTAGAGACCTGACTCAGGAAACTCATTCTGCTTTGTGACATTCTCTGAATGACTAATCAAGGTCCCTAGGGTGCTGAGAAGGCCTGGCCTGGTCTTAAGGTCCCCAGCTCTGGTATGAATCTGAGGAAGGAAGCAAATTATATAACACCAGATCACATATTTTTTAACTTGAATTGAGAGAAAGTAATAAACAAGGAGGCTTAGAATAAAAATGATAATAGTCATTGGATAAATGCCTACTAGGATCTAGTCCATAATGTAAGTGTTTCTAATCTCCTACATGGCTATTATTGTCACCCACAATTTACAGATGGAAAAACTGAGGCTCAATGAGGTTAAAAGTCTTTGGACTCATGCTCACAGAGCTACTTAGCAGTGGACCAAGATTTCAACCCAGGAAAATGGCCCCGAAGGTTTTTGCTTTAAGGTCTATCGATGAAGTGTCTCTCTTAGTTGTTTTCCATCAATGCCACTGGACTAAATAACTCCAGAACAATGGTAGGTTTTTCATCCTCAGATTCAGGTTCAATTTTCAATAGGCATGTAATACTATGCCTTGACTTCAAATACCCCATCCCTGTTCCAAGTCTAGGCCTTTCTCCAGAAGGCTGACTCCCAGCTTGGAGCCACTAGTGCCTCAGGAATGGATCATACTTTCTCTGGGGATGACAAGAAGAGATTATCCCAAAGAACAGGAACCTGAAAACAGTCAGCCAGAGTCAACTGTGTGGGGCCACCTTCCATTCTGCCTTTATACCTCCAGTTACACATTTCATGGCTCTGCCACAGAGAGTTTTAAAGATATTTTTACAAGGTATTCATTCAGTTTCAGTCTAAAGAAATTTTCTTGTACCATACTAGACATAATGTTTTCCATTAAAAAAATGGAGTAACTAAGGGCCTGAGTGGTGGCGCAAGTGGTAGGGCATTTGCCTTGCACATGCTGACCTAGGACAAACGGAGGTTCGATCCCCTGGCATTCCATATGGTCCCTCAAACCAGGAGCGATTTCTGAGCTCATAACCAGGAGTAACCCCTGAGCATCACCGGGTGTGGCCTCCTAGAAAATACAAAAAAAAAAAGGAGTAACTGAAGAGATAGCTCAAAAAAACTGTAGTTCAGGCTTTGTGTATAAAAGGCCTGGGCTTAATCCCAGGTACTACATATTCCCCCAATTAACACCAGGAGTTTTCACCAATCACAGAGATAATGAGAATGTCATTTTATCACTAAACATTTGATTATATATTTCACATATATACATATATAGAATGAGAGTGGCAAGAAGTAAAGAGATAGTAAGATACAGTTTTATTTGGACCTACTACTCCAAGTTTTGTTACGGTTTGATTCAGAGTATCAGCTACCCATCCACTCATTCATCCATACTTCCAGGTACTAAAGTTTTATTTAGAACCTATATGCATCATATACCATTCCATGAATTGCCATATTTACACTGCAGCAGGGAGACGGGCCAGAAAGGAAATGAGAGACAAACACTGTATGCACTGAGCATTTGAAATCCTCTGAATACAAAGCTAGTCAAAGCCATTTCTTCACATTGCCATCAAGAATCATATATAAAATCAAACAAGAGGGTCTACCATGAAAAAAAAATAGTTAATGGCCCAAAAATATATTCTAAAGTGGCAGAATTAGTTGAGGGAAAATACTTCAGAAAATATTTTATGACAAAACTTTTATTTCTCATCTCCTCTATCCTTGATTTAAATAGATACATGTATGTGAGTGCATATCTTTCAAGATTCAAATATTTCAATATACATTTTGTATTCAAAATACTTTTCCTGATTTCGGTTGATTGCATATTTCGAGCCAGTGTTGCAGCAGTAATTCTGGTTCTGAATCAAAAACAAGTATATCTCCTTTCTCTACTCCCTGAACCCTGAAGCCTCTCTTTTGTCCCCAATCCCTTCACCCTGAGAAGCCCAGTATTCAAGCTGCTCTTTAAGGTTTCAAGTACAGACCTCATGTCTTCCCATACAGTGTTTTTCAGGTTTGGGGGACTTTAAGGACTGAGGCGCTAAAACCACATCACAAAGGCACCAAGACAAACCTACCCACTTCGATTTGAGTGTGTAATTGTTTGAATACATCTTGTCGGCACTACAATAATGTCATCCTTGGTTGACACAGATTTTAAAGCCCTTTGAAAAGGTAAAATGATTATAATGAGATTTAAGTAGAAGTTAAAATGCAGGTCTTGGCTCAGATTCTATAACAAAGCGGGAGAGAAAGTAAGAAAGCTCTAGTTGAGCCAAGCAAAGGATGCTGTGATCATCCATATTTCTCTTTCAAACCCCCAAATGCCTTGAGAAGCACCAAGGGACTCAGGATTTGCCGAGTTTCCCTCATCCAAACCCGAAGTGTCTACCTATGTCCTTTCACACTTGACCTGTGTCCCCTATGGAATAGGTGGTGATTTCTGGGAGCAATTTAGGAAGGGAGCACTCCAATATTTGTTGGGTAGACCCAGGGCTGGACTCTATACCTAAATAGACAGCCCAAGGGCAAAATCACCCAGCCCTAAAAGTCAGTCATGCAAAGAGAGACTGAAATTCTTTCCAAGAGCCAGAGAAGAGACCAGAGGCAAGGGAAGGCAAACTGGGGTCATGGGGGTCACGGGCTACTGTCTCTGGCTTCATTCCTCTCCATTAAACTGAGGCTAGTGACTATAGAAATAATGTCCAGGTGGGAAGAAAGAGCCTTTGAGTAAAATCACTTATTCATTTGCCTTTTGATTTAAAATACATTTTCATATCACAAGTCAGAAAAAGCTGGAAACCCAACACATTTTTTTAACTTCAAGGCAAAATAATCCAGTGCCCCCCCCCCACACACAAAATAATAATCTCTCTAGCAGATCCCCAAGATCAACCAGACTCTTACCTGACAAATCACAACAAGGTCTACAAATGTCAGATTCATCCTGAGCCCAATCACACACCAGGATTACTAAGGCAAAGAAAGTGAATTTCATTAAATATGTTAAAGGGGAAAATCAGCTTTGAAAAATAGTAATCCTGTCTTTCAACAAAAATATTATAGGAAGCTATGAATTTGGTAGATCCGAATAGGATGTTGGTACATGTTTTACTAAGGTAATATAATGGCACACTATTATTAGATCACATTAATCATCACTGTGCCAACGGCAGTGACAGCCCCACTGAAAAGGATTGAAAGGCCTGGTAATGGATATAAATTACCCATTGTGTGATAAAAGGATTTTTACTAAGAAGGTAAGAATAAAACAGCAAATTTCTAATATAACCGTTGTATAAAAACCAAAATAAAAGTAATCCACGGTCAGTAATATCCACAAAAATCAGAAAGAAGTGCTTTCCAACAAGATAAAGTCACAATTTTTTTAAACGTATGTTCAGTAAAATATAAAATAATTTTTGCGTGCCTAATTTGACTTTCTCTCTCCAGTTTGTGTGGTGATCTGAGACTGGGTTTGGCTGATGAGATGTGAGGGTACATTTACAGGTGAACCCAGCAGACATCAAGCACAAAAACTGTCCTGTCCTTTGACTTTTAAGTGTTTATCAGCTCAAGTGCCAGGAAAACACTCCATAGCATATTATCTTGAATTTGATTGAAATGACAAACACAGAACTGTTTGGACCCCAGACCAAGCCTGATGGTGAACTGGAAGGGCAGAAGAGGAGTCAAATGAACTGACCATTGCCTCTGGGCGTCAACCCCACCAGCTCACAAGGTTGCCCACAGGCACAGGCACAATGAAGGATAAGACACGAGAGGAAGGGGCCAGAGCGACAGAGCAGTGGTAAGGCATTTGCCTTACATGCAGCTGATCCAGGACAGACCTCGGTTGAATTCCCGACATCCCATATGGTTCCCCAAGCCAGGAGCGATTTCTGAGTGCATAACCAGGAGTAAGCCCTGAGCATCACTGGGTGTGGCTCAAAAACCAAAAAAAAAAAAAAAAAAAAGCCACAAGAAGAAGAAGTCATGCTGGCTGGCCACACTTGAAACCTGCCATTCTCCTCACTACACAGATTTAGCCCTCTCAGATATCCCAGAACACAGCTTGTGCTGGTTCCCAAACTCCAAACTCAGTAGCTTCTGTTTATAGAGCCAAGAAAAAGCTGTAAGAACTCTTAACCCAGAGGGTACCTTGTATTCCCTCAAACTCACAACCACTCAAAGGAACTACAAAACAAGGTTCCTTACCGAATTAAGTCTTAACTGAAGCTCCCTCCTGGCTGAGAGATATTCTTTAAGCAGTGGTGGCAGGAACTGAAAAAATAAGACCTGTTAAAAATCCTCAATGTCAAGTGCACAGGTTTCAATAAAAAGATACAGAGCATTCATCTGGGGTAACAATTAATGTGTTAGTCTAAAAACTTTAAATAGCCCCACTGGCCCAATTCAATGGGCAATTTTTTAAAATGAGATATAAACTCAGTGCTGAGCCCCTTTGCCCCTTCTCTAATGAAACTGTCACTGCCCCACCCTCAATTCCAGAACTTTCCACTATGGACTAGCTAAAGCTGATGGTGCATCAACTGAAATACCACCTCAAAGACATGGAAAATGACTTTGAGCTAACAAATCATAAGCATTAGCCTCTTAAAATAATGAATCAGATAAGTACTCAGATAGTGTGGAATCTAAAGCTTAACTCTCAGCACCCACAAAACTCCAAGGGCAATGGAGAAGCAAAGAAATTCACATGAACATCACTGGTAGAATGGGACCAAAGTCCTGGAAAATCTTCAATCCTTCTTTAAGAGGACCTTAAATCAAAATTTTATGAAATGGCAATCGGAAAAAAAAAAAGCAATCATTGAAAGAAAAATTCAATCAGCTCAAGAAAGAACTGATCCAAGGTATCAACAAGTCCTTATAAATTGAATTGAAGGAGTTTGAGAACACAATAGCAAGCCACAGCAACAGAATTTTGCATGCGAAGAACCATTGCATCAACTTTGATGACAAAATATAAGGCATAAACAATAAGGAAGTAGTACAAGAAAAGAGAAAAATACAAGAAAACTTAAGAGTCTTTATGAATAACATCAAGAAAAATCATCTGTAAATTATAGGAATGTTGATGGAAAAAAGACTAGAATCTAGAAGAAACGGTCAGATTTTTCGAATCATGTATTCTCCCAAAACTGAACAAGGAGGGAGTAGGAAGTCTGATCAGGCAATCACAAGAAAGGAAATCAAAATAGTGATTAAGTATTTCAGCAAGAACAAAAATCCTGGGGCCTGAGAGGTAGCACAGCAGTAAGGCATTTGCCTGGCATGTCTCCAACCAGGATGGACCAGTTAGATTCCCAGCATCTCATATGGTCCCCTGAGCCTGTCAGGAGCAATTTCTGAGTGCAGAGTCAGGAGTAACCCCTGAGCGCTGCTGGGTGTGGCCCAAAAAAAAACAAAAACAAAACAAAAGAACAAAAGTCCTTGTCAAGATAGGTTCAAGATGAGTCCTATCAAACTGTCAAAAAAGACATGCTGTCTGTACTCTTTAAGCTCATCTGAAATACTGAAGAAACAGAAATCCTTCATAACACCTTCAATAAAGCTAACATTACACTGATACCCAAAGCAGACAAAAATTTCAAAGAAAGAAATTTCAAACCAATTTCCTTCATGAATATTAATGCAAACTTTTTCAACAAAATCTTAGCAAACCTGGGGCCAGAGAGATAGCATGGAAGTAAGGCATTTGCCTTTCATGTAGAAGGACAGCGGTTCGAATCCCAGCATCCCATATGGTCCCCCGAGCCTGCCAGGGGCGATTTCTGAGGGTAGAGCCAGGAGTAACTCCTGAGCGCTGCTGGGTGTGACCCAAAAACCAAAAAAAAAAAAAGAAAGAAAGAAAGAAAAATCTTAGCAAACCAAATACAACAGTGCATCAAAAACAAATCATACAATAGGATCAAGTGGCATTCATTACAGGAACACAAGGATGGTTCAATATATGCAAATCAGTTAATAAAATATATCACCTCAGTAAAAAATAATATAAAAACCATGTGACCATATAAAGCAATGCCGAAAAAGCTTTTGACAAGATTCAATAAAAATTTATGTTTTAAAAAAAGCGGGATGGAAGGAACCTGCCTGAAGATAGTAGCAATCACCTATAACAAGCCCACACCAAGTATCATCTGAATGCTAATAAACCTGAAAGAATTCTTTTGAAATCACACACAAAGCAAGGAAACCCATAGTCTCTACTTTTATTCAATATTATATTAGAAGTCCTAGCTACATAAATCAAGCAATAAAAAAATCAAAGGGTATAAACTTGAAAAGAGTAAATAAACTTATCACTACTATCAAATGACATGATAATATACATAGAAAACTCTAAAGAGTCCACAAAGCCCCTAGAAACAATAAGTCAATATAGAAAAGTGGCTGACTAAAGGTAATACACAAAAAGTAGTACCATTCTTATGTGAAAATACTGAATTAGAGGAGAAAGTTATCAAAGGTTCTATTCCAATCAAAATAGTGCCCAAAACATCAACTATGTTGGATCAATTTAAGAAATGATGTAGATCTTTCTCCTAAAACTTTTAAAATAATTTTTAGAAAGATATAAAAGATAACTCTAGGAGTAGAAAAAATAGCCCATGCTCATGGATTGGAAGAATCAATATTTTCATGAACATCCTACATAAATTATATAGAGTCAATGTAATGTTCATCCAAATTCAGGTGTCTACTTCAAGGACTTAGAATATTCAATAATATCATTTGTATGGAATCAGTATAGACTTTGAATAGTCAAAGCTATACTGAAAAATAAGAAATAAGTAGGTATTGCTAAAGTGACCAAAACAGCACAGTACTAGAATAACGTAGGTTTCCTGACTAATAGGTCATAATTAAATATCCACAGACAAATCCTCATATGTATGATAAGCTAAGAAGCAGATAAGGCCGATAACATGAGATGGAGTAAAGAGAACCTCTTCAACAAAAATCTCAACGTGGGTTAAAGACCTTGAGATCAAAGTATATTGAGGGAAAATAAAATGCTCCAAGTTTTGGGCCTCAAAGGGTTTTTCAATGATATGATGTCATTGACAATGGAAGCAGGATCCAAAATAAACAAATAGGACTTCATCAATTAAAAAGTTTCTGCATTGCAAAGGAAACATGGGACAGGTAACTATGAGATGTCTATAAGTAGCAGTGAGGCTGGGGAGTGGTGTTGTGCAAGCCAAGAGACTGTCAGTAAGTGGTGCCCCAACTTTTTCCCATGGTGGATCTGTGGAGCATGGCATGTGATCATCTGCATGTCTGATATCATGGGATGCATACATTAGCATCAAGGGAGTAGAGCAGAGATAAAGCTAAGTGAAAGGAATAGATGAGTACTGTTGGCATAGCTGTGAGAAGGCAGATTACCAGACATACTGCAGTGACAAAAAAGACAAGAGCCTCTTTGCTTGCATATATACTTCTGCCAGGCCTCCTTTCCCAGATGACCAGGCAGGGTCTTGGGTTCAGGCTGCATTTTGAACTAAGGTTCCTGCACCCAGAAAAAGGTATGGCCTTGAGACAGGCAATACCAGAGACCAGCAGCTGCAATAATGTTGGGCAGCTTTTGGAATCAAAAGGTCCATTTTCTGAACTCATGTTAGTGTACCAAGAGAAGACTACAGTCACTCCTTTTTGCTTCATGGCAGCACAGTTCTTCTAGCCAAGGAGCCCCATCACAACACATAAAAGCTACCACAAGCCTGCAAAGCTAGCTACAAAGCCTGGGAATACAGTGCAGAACACCACTATACTTAGTAAACAAAAATGGTAGTTCTGAACACCTAACTAATACCAGCCATCTATATAGTCTCACTGATAACTCTAGAGAAGAATGTGAAAGATGTCAAAAAAATAAAACAAAGAAACAATGGAATGAGTAACAAAAAGTCTGAAGAGGTTATGAGAGTAAAAATGAGAAAATTTCAAACAGAAATAATAGGAATGAAAAACTTGGTAGGTGAAATGAAAAACTCACTGGAAGGCCTCACCAGTAGAGTAACAGCTGCTGAGGATAAAATCAATGACCTGGAAGATGAGCTGAATAACACCTCCATACAACAGAAGAAGTTGTAAAAGAGCCTTAAAATAAATGAACAGAAGATAGAAAAAAATCCTCATAAGTGAACAAACAACAATAGACCTTTGGGATAAATTCAACAGAAACAACATAAGAATCATTAGGATTCCAGACAGACAGAAATTAGCCCCTAATGAAGAAACAATAGTCAAAGATATCAATGCTGACATGTTCCCAGAGCTGAAGAGTGTATGCATCCACATACTAGACACCCAAAGAGTACCAGCTAAAAGAGACCAAAAGAAAAGAGACTCCAAGGCATATCCTAATCACAATGATGAAAATCACAGAGATAGAATACTGAAAGCAGAAAGATCAAAAAGGCAAATTACAGGGATTGGAGCTATAGTGCAGCAGTAGTACATTTGCCTTGTACATGCTGACCCAGGACGGACCTTGGTTCAATTCCTGGCGTCCCATATGGTCTCCCAAACCAGGAGCCATTTCTGAATGCATAGCAGGAGTAACCCCTGAGTGTCACTGGGTGTGGCCCAAAAACAAACAAACAAAAAGGTAAATTACCAACAAAGAAGCATTCTTAAGATTTACACCAGATGTATCACAAGCAACTCTCTAGGCCCCAAAGCAGATATGGGATACAGTGGAAAAACTCAATGAAATGAACACCTTACCAAGAATACTTAAACCAGCCAGAGTTTCAGGTTTGAGGAAGAATACACAGCTTCACAGATAAACAGCTTATGAACTTTACAGATTAAAAAACAATCTTAAAAGAAGAAATGATGTGTCTATGTTAAGGCATAACAGATCCCACAAACACACCAAACTTCTATGGCACAAAAAAATTAAACCCTGACAATCATATCTCTTAATGTCAACAGATTAAATGCACCAGTTATGAGACAAAAAGTGGTAAAAAAAATGGATCAGAAAATTTAATTCAAGATTTTTTTTTTGCTTGCAAAAAACTCATTTGAATATTCAGAGCAATTATAAACTCAAACTTAAGATTAGAGAATAATCCTTCCAGCAAACAACTCACTAAATAAGACTGGTGGCCATACAGATGACATATACATCAGGCTTGAGAAAGTTTAAAAGAAACAGAGGTGGTCTTATAATCAAGGGAAGAAATAATCAGGAAGAAATCACACTCCTAAACAAATGTGCATCCAATAAGGGGCCAGCAAAATATCTAAAACAATAGCTAAGAAACTTAAAGAAATAACATCAACAAAAACAAAATAGTGGGATACTTCAACACAATAAACATGGAACATTCTTCAAGATAGGATGCAAGCTGGGCCATAAAACATACCTTCATAAAATCAAGAATATAGAAATTATATCAACTATCTTCTCAGAACATGATACAATGAAAATAGAAATGAATTACAAACATAAATGGAGAAATAACTAAAACACCTGGAAAATAAACAGCTTGCTACTGAACAACCCATAGATCAAAGAGGAAGTCACAGAGGAAATCAAAATATTCCTGGAAATAAATGGTAATGAATTATTATTCATTATTGGGATATATCAAAATTATTGGGATATATCAAAAGTGGTATATCGAGGAAATTTTATAGCTTTGCAAGCATTCATCAGGAAAGAAGAAAAGACCTACATAAAAAAATGTAATGACATAGCTTTAGAAATTGGAATATGGGGGCCAGCGAGGTGGCGATAGAGGTAAGGTGTCTGCCTTGCAAGTGCTAGGCAAGGAAAGGACCACGGTTCAATCCCCCGGCGTACCATATGGTCCCCCCAAGCCAGGGGCAATTTCTGAGCGCGTAGCCAGGAATGACCCCTGAGCATCAAATGGGTGTGGCCCGAAAACAACAACAACAAAAAAAAAAGAAATTAGAATATGATCAGCAAAAGTAGGCAGGTAGAAAGATAAAATAAGACTTAGAGCAGAAATTAATAAACTGAACACCCCCCAAAACTATTCAAAATATCAATGAAAGTAAAAATTGGCTTTTTGAAAAAATAAACAAGATATATAAACCATTAGTAAGCCATGTAAACAAAGGAATAAAAAGAAATTAATAAACAGAATCAGAAATGAAAAATGGGGGGCTGGTGCAGTGGCGCTAGAGGTAAGGTGCCTGCCTTGCCTGTGTTAGCCTAGGACAGACCGCGGTTCGATCCCCCGGTTTCCCACATGGTCCCCCAAACCAGGAGCGACTTCTGAGTGCATAGCCAGGAGTAACCCCTGAGTGTCACTGGGTGTGGCCCAAAAACAAAAAAAAATGAAATGAAAAATGGAATGTCATTACAGATATTACAAAAATACAAAGGGTAATCAGATTATTTTGAGAATCTTTATACCACAAAACAAGAGAATCTGGAATAAATGGTTAAATTTTTGGACTCCTATAACCTTCCAATGTTGAACCAAGATGATCTAGAATACCTGAATAGATCTATCAATTTCAATTAAGGAGATTGAAATGTTAAGCAAAAGGTTTCTCAAAAACAAAAGCCTAGGTCCAGATGGATTCACTAGTGAATTCTTTCAAACCTTTAAAGAAGACTTTTTATGCTTTTTAGGCTTACAGGAAATTGAAGAAACAGAAAGACTCCCAAATAGTTTCTATGAATCTAAATTACCCTGATACCAAAAGCAGAGACACTACTAAAAAAGAACATTACAGACTTATATCCTTGATGAACACAGATTATTATATGCATATAGTAATGCATATATATATTATTATATGCAATAAAATATTAGTAAATACAATCCAACAACTCATCAAGAAGTTATAAACCATGACCAAGGCGGATTCATTTCAGAGGTACAAGGATGATTTAATATATGCAATTCAATCAATACCATAGTGTATCAATAAAAGAAAAAAATCACATGATCATATAAATATATTCAGATGTATTTGACAAGGTCCCACACCCATTTATGATTAAAAATTCTCAAAAAAGATGGTAATTAAAATAACTTTTCTCAATATAGTTAAAGCCATGGAATACATAATATTCAATGAGGAAAAACTAAAATCCTTTCCTCTAAGAGTTGGCATAAGACAAGTTTCTCCTCTCTTACCACTTCTATTCAATATAGTGCTGGAATTACTTACCATAGAAATTACACAAGAAAAATATTTCAAAGGAATTCAGATACAAAAGGGGAAATTCAAACTCACTGGTTGCAGATGACATAATACTAGATTTAGTAAACTCCGCAACAAAGCTTCTAGAAACAATAGATTTGTATGGAAAAGTGGCAAGCTAAAAAAATAATATGCAAAACTCCCTGGCATTTATATATATACACATATCTATATATGTATATATATGTATGTATATATATACATATATATGCATCCATATTATTGTGCCTAATAAAATAGAGTACCTTGGAGTACCTTAAGAAATGAAGAGAGGGCCGGAGAGATAGCATAGTGATGTTTGCCTTGCAAGCAGTCGATCCAGGACCTAAGGTGGTTGGTTAGAATCCTGGTGTCCCATATGGTCACCCGTGCCTACTAGGAGCTATTTCTGTGCAGATAACCAGGAGTAACCCCTGAGCACCGCCAGGTGTGGCCCAAAAACAAACAAAAAAAAAAAAGTGAAAGACCTATACAAAGAAAACTACAAAATAACATTTCAAGAAAATTAAAAGGGGCACAGGAATGGAAACTTACACCTTGAGTCATGGGTTGAAAGGATTAACATTATCAAAGTAGAAATACTTCTTAAAGCATTGTACAGATTAAATGCAATCCGTAGAAGAATATCAATAACATTCTTCAAAAAGGAAAATCAAATGTGCCTGAAATTTATATGGAACAATAAATGTCCACGAAGAGCTAAATCAATCCTTGAAAAAAGAAGATGGGAGAAATCATTTTCTCCAACTTTAAAATGTACATTAAGTAGCAGTCATTAAAACAGCATGGTACCAAAATGAAGACAGACTCTCAGATGAATGGAATAGACTTGAATGTTAGGAGATGGACCCGCAGGTATATGATCAGTTAATCTTTGATAAAGGGGAAATAAATACAAAGTGGATCAAGGAAAGCCTCTTCAGCAAGTAGTGTTGGAAAAACTGGTCAACTACATGCTAAAAAGTGAACTCAGACTTCTACTTAATGGCATATACAAATGACAAATAAAAATGGATGAAAGACTTGATACCATAAGGTTCATTGGGGGAAAATGTAGGCAGAACTCTCCATGACATTGAAGATAAAGGTATCTTCAAGGGTCATTGGCCAAGCAAGTGAAAGCAAAGATAAACAAATGGGACTACATTAAACTGAGAAGCTGCTGTAACTCAAAGGAAATAGTAACTAATATAAATATAAATACTACCCAGGAATGGTATAAATTATTCACCCAGTATCCATTTAGTAAGGAGTTAGTATCTAAGATATACAAGGCACCAATAGAACTCAGCAAGGAAAAAAATCTAACCTCACCCAAAAATTGGGAGAAGAAATTAAAATACATTTTCTTAAATAAAAAATATAGATGGCCAAAAGGCACATGGATAAAATGCTCCTCCTCTCTAGTCATCAGGGAGATGCAAATCAAAACAAGAATGAGGTACCAATTCACACCAGAGAAACTGGCTCACATCATAAAGAACAAGAACAATCAGTTCTAGCACAGATGCAGGTAGAAAGAGACTCTATTTTACCAGTAGTGAGAATGCTGACTATTTCAGCCTTTTTGGAAAACAATGTAGATATTCCACAAATAAAACTAGAAATTGAGATTTTTTTTTTATGATCCAGCAATATCACTCCTTAGGGTTATGCCCTAGGAATACAAAAACAAAATACAAAAAAGCCTCTGCATTCCTATATTCACCACAGTACTATTTACAATAGCCAGAATTGAAACAACCCAAGTGCCCAATGACATATGAGTGGCTAAAGAAACTGTGGTACATCTACACAATGGAATACTATGCAGCTGTTAGGAAAAAATGAAGTCACGAACTTTGCTTACATATGGATAGATATGAAGAGTATTATGCTGAGTGTAATGAGTCAGAGGGAAAGTGATAGATGTTAAATATTCTCACTCAATTGTGGAATATATAAAAAGGTAGTATCATAATAATATTCAGAGATAATAGAAATGAGGGCCAGGAGGACCAGTCAATAATAGGAAGCTTGCTAGGATAGAGAAAAGATCACTTTGACCATGATAGTTGGAACTTATCACTCTGGACAAGATCTGGGTGCTGACAGCGGCGTTTGCCTTGCAAACGGCTGATCCAGGACCAAAGGTGGTTGGTTCGAATCCTGGTGTCCCATATGGTCCCCCGTGCCTGCCAGGAGCTATTTCTGAGCAGACAGCCAGGAGTAACCCCTGAGCAATGCCGGGTGTGACCCAAAAACCAAAAAAAAAAAAAAAAAAAAACCAAAAAAAAAAAAAAAAAAAAAAAAGATCTGAGTGCTGAAATAAGATAAAGTAATATTCACAGTACCTCTTCATTAAAAATAGTGCAAACCACAGTGTCTAAAGTGAAAAAAATGTGGAGAGAAAAAAGTAAAATGCCTGCATTAGAGGCAGGCAGGGGAAGAGTGAGAAGGAAACTGATGACACTAGGGGCAGGAAATGTTCATGGGTAAAAAATGGTATGCATTGTGAGACTGAAACTCAATCATGGATTACTTTGTAATTAGTATTTAAATAAAAGGGAAAATAAAAGAACATAGGCTAAAACTAACTGTCTGAGAGAATATTCACATTAAACACAGCAGATAAAAGCTTGATAGGCAGGATATATAACATGCTTACAAATATCATCAACAACAAATCCAAAAGTGATATTTAAAAATGAAAAAAATGAAATAATAATTTCCTGTTAGGTACTTCTCTGAAGAAGACAGGTAGACAGGTAAATAGACGGACAATAGGCACATGAAAAACTGTCTGATATCACTTATTATTAGAGGAAATACAAATCAAGACAAAAATGAGATGTTTCATACCAGTGAGAATGCACACATCAAACATACTGGTAGCAATCAGTGTTGGCAGAGATGTGAGGGGAAAGAAACTCTCATCTCATTTAGTGTAGTAAATGCCACATAGATATACTTTAAACTTTTTTATTTTAATGACTCCAGAGATACATCAGTTATCACCTTACAACAGGTAAGGTGCTTGCCTTGTCGGTGGTCAACCCAGATTAAATTGCTGCATTCTATATGGTCTCCCAAGCATCTCTTAGTTGTACTTAAATAGCCTTGTATATCTTAGTACTAACCCCTTATCAGATGGGTATTGAGTGAATAGTTTATCCCATTCCTGGGTAAGAATGGTGGGAATGTTATTGGGTTCAACTCCTGGGAAAAGCAATATGGAGATTTCTTTTTTTTTAATTTAATTTAATTTATTTTTTTAAATAATATATTTAAGCACCATGATTACAAACATGATTGTAGTTGGGTTTCAGTCATAAAAAGAATGCCCCCTTCACCATTGCAACATTCCCACAACTAATGCCCCCCAGCTCCCTCCTTCCCCACCCCCTGCCTGTATTCAATTATTTGGGACAGGCATTCTACTTCTCTCACTCATTAATATTGTCACCATAGTTATCAGTGTAGTTTTCACTCTGTGGTGAGCTTCACATCATGAGCCAGTCCTTCCAGCCCTCATCTCTATTATCTGTGGGCATTATTACAATATTTATTGTCTTTTATTTTTCTTAAAATCTATAGATGAGTGAGACATTCTGTATCACTCTGACCTTATTTCACTCAGCATAATAGTTCCCCAATATGGAGATTTCTTTTTTTAGAGAGGAGGGGGAGTCATTCCCGGCAGCGCTCAGGGGTTACTCCTGGCTCTAAGTTCAGAAATCACTCCTACTAGGCTCAGGGGACCATATAGGATGCCGGGATTCGAACCACCATCCTTCTGCATGCAAGGCAAATGCCCTATCTCCATGCTATCTCTCCGGCCTGAATATGGAGATTTCTAAGTAAGAATTGAGCTTCGGCCCGAGAGATAGCACAGCAGCGTTTGCCTTGCAAGCAGCTGATCCAGGACCAAAGGTAGTTGGTTCGAATCCCGGTGTCCCATAAGGTCCCCCATGCCTGCCAGGAGCTATTTCTGAGCAAATAGCCGGGAGAAACCCCTGAGCACCGCCGGGTGTGGCCCAAAAACCAAAAAAAAAAAAAAAAAAAAAAAAGAATTGAGCTTCCATATGTCCCAGGAATTCCACTTCTGGGTTTCTACTCAGAACACAAAATATTCATTCAAAAGAACTTAGTATTGCACTTAAAACAACAGCTAAGATAGAAAATTAGTCTAAGTGTTATGACTAGATTATAAAGATGTAATGTATGTATCTATATACATACACACAATGGAGTACTATGCAGCTGTAAGGAACAAAGAAATCATGCAGTTCACTGCAACTTGCATGGAATTGGAAGATATTATGTAAGTGAAATGAAGTAAACATGAAGAAAGACAAACAGGATGATTGCACTTATCCATAATAAATACAATAACTAGATTGAGAATATGTAAATATTAACACAATTACCCTTGATCCCATAATATAGGAAGGAGGACAGAGAGCAAAAGAAAGCAAGGTGTATAATAAGAAATAGGACAAGAAGTAACAGGGTGCAGGGCTTCAGTTGTATTTGGTAATAGAGTAGAGTGGTAATACAGCCAAACCACAGTCAACAACACTGGGATTCAAAACCAGGGATTCAAACCACAGCAACCAAACTTTAAAATGTGCCTGTCTGGGCTAGAGCAATAGTATAACGGGTAGGGCATTTGCCTTGTATACAGCTTACCCAAGTTTGAGTACAGAGTCAGGGATAATTCCTGAGCATCACCAGGGATGGCCCAAGGAAACAAACAAACAAACAAACAAATAAATAAAATGTGCCTGCCAACGAGACAGACTGTTGGTTAGGAGAGAACTTGGGGACACTGGTGGAGCACTGGTGGTGGAACTAATGCTGGAATGTAATATACCTAAAGCTCATCTATGAATAACTTTGGTGTCTTCAGAAAATAAAATTTTTGTTTTAAAGCCACACCCAGTAATGCTCAGGGGTATCTCTTAGTTCTATGCTTAGAAATCACACCTGTTGGTATTCAGGGGACCATATGGGATGGGGGAAATCCAACCTAGGTTAGCTACCTGCAAGGCAAGCACCTTAAGGTAAGGTGATACCTATTGTATCTCTGGAGTCATTAAAATAAATATTTTTAAATGAGACCTGTGTGGCCTTTACTACAGTAAACTGAATTTTCTGTTTATTTAATAGGGAACTGTCACCCCCTGCAAAGAGAGGGGATGTGGCTTTGAACCAACTCTCCTCTGTATGAGATTAAAAGGAAAGCAACTGTAAGTACTCACAACCCTCTAACTTTAGATAGTCCACCACAATTTGCACAATTTGAACTCTTCTTTATGAGAGAGAGAGAGAGAGACAGAGAGAGAGAGAGAGAGAGAGAGAGAGAGAGAGAGAGAGAGAGAGAGAGAGGGAGAAACTAGAGTTAAGGGGGAATACTCACGGATTTTTCCTCTCCTTAGTTTAAAAGACCCCCTGAATTATAGTAAGTCAAAATTGTACCCCAATTGTCCACACTAACTCTTCAGTGGCCAGGGCTATAAGTGGTAGTCTAAACCAGGAGTGTGCAGTTGTCCCAGCTCAGAAACAAGCAAGCCCTTCTCTGAACCAATAAAAGGGAAGCAGCAAGGAAGATGCTGAAGTTTCTTACCAATATTTTTTCTACACTAAACCCCTTGTCAATGGTTTCCTCCTAATGTGGCATGTTCGGGTTTGTTAAAGTCAGCTGCCTGCCTTCTGTGACCCTTAAAGCCATTGGCTGCATGAATCAAGACCCTGCCTGAGCCGTACTCCCATACTCCCACTCCTAGGAAAGTGCACTTCAGACTTGAATTTGTTTTGCTTTGTCACAGAAGGGGTTTTTACAAGGCAAGTGTTTCCCTTCTGATAGACTGTTTTACTGACTCTGAAGCTGTATGCTCTGATATCACAGATGCTAAATTCTAGCACCGAATCCAGGATGTTTCTGCACAAGAGAAACCAGAGGATGATTCCAATCTCCCTGTGGCTGAGCCTCAGAAATATGAACATCAGATCAGTGACTTGCAGCAATTCATCCTGATCCAGGATTGAGTTCCGGCAACCAAAAGGGTGTTTTCTGACTGAGTGCTGGAAGTATTTTCAAAGTGCAACAAAGACACTGTTATTTGTAAATATATTTCTACCTGTCTGTCTTGAAATACAAATGCAAAAATTTACATCTCAACTGTCTGCAACAAGGAAAAAAATTACAGCACTTCTCTGTCTGCCTCTCTCCCTCCTCTCTTTACTCAATTGGATTACTTTTTGCATTTCTTCTCGTCTGTTTGTTCCTTTGGGAGTCACACCTGGCAGTTACTCCCAGCTTTCTCCACAAGGATCACTTCTGATGGTGCTCAGGGAAACCATATGGGATGCCAAGAATCAAACCCATGCCATCCACATATATTGCTAGCCCCCTATCTTGTATTATCTCTCCAACCCCCACATTTTGTTTCTCAATGTCACCAACTCTGTCATCCAGAGAGGGTAAAGCCCAGTTCTATGCTATGTCTTCAGTGTTCCTCAGTCCTGGAGAAGAACAGCTGTTCAGCCTGAGAAGACTAGGCTTTCTCATAAGACTCCTTTAGTTTAGGAAAGGGGTAGCAGAATGTGTGGGAAAAATTTATTTGATATCCAGGCTTCTGCATACAAGATGCTAGGTCTCTTCTTCAAGAGCTGTTCATCAGTACATCCCAGTGATGAGGAAAGCAGCCCAAGAGACCATCTGGGGAAGTCTTGCCTTGCTGATCCTCAGTCCTGAGAATGCACCATAAGCAAACATCACCATGTTTGAAACAAGCATGTGCACAAGAGCAGGGTTTCTTTCTATCTAAATTTCTATCTAAATTGCTCCAAGTCCAGTTTGGAAGCTGTGCTCTCTTTCATGCTTTTGGGAATTTAGGGGCTGGCTGACTTGGGAAAGGTCTTTACATGCTCCCAGCTAGAGAGCATGGGAGCCCTGCTCAGTATTTGTACTATTCCAACCTCTCTCTACATTAAAACAGGAGGTTGCGGGGCCGGGCGGTGGCGCTAGAGGTAAGGTGCCTGCCTTGCCTGCGCTAACCTAGGACGGACCGTGGTTCAATCCCCCAGCGTCCCATATGGTCCCCCAAGCCAGGATCGACTTCTGAGCGCATAGCCAGGAGTAACCCCTGAGCGTCAAATGGGTGTGGCCCAAAAACCAAAAAAACAAAAACAAAAACAAAAAAAAACAGGAGGTTGCAGTATCATGGTAGTCATGCTCATGTACATCAGGCCAAGTCACCCCATATTCTAGACTTAAAGGGGAAGCAGGAACACCCCCATGGTAATTCCAGGCATCCTCAAAGGAAGAATCTGTGTAGAAAATGAGCTGCTGTGAGCAGGAATAAGGCTCTGCCCTGAGGCCTCCCTGAACCTCTAGTCCCCACAGACCTCATGCTAGGAGGTGGGAGGTCCCAAGCCAAGTCTGTCACAAGTTCCACCAGATGAAAGTAAGGGTGGGAGGGCCCGGAGAGATAGCACAGCGGCGTTTGCCTTGCAAGCAGCCGATCCAGGACCAAAGGTGATTGGTTCGAATCCCGGTGTCCCATATGGTCCCCCCATGCCTGCCAGGAGCTATTTCTGAGCAGACAGCCAGGAGTGACCCCTGAGCACCGCCGGGTGTGCCCAAATACCAAAAAAAAAAAAAAAAGAAAAAGAAAAAAAGAAAGAAAGTAAGGGTGGGAGGAGTCAGACAGCAAAATAACTGACATTTTGCACAAGGAATAAAATGCTGCCCAGAGAATCAGCCCCAAACATCAAGAGAGAACCCTTGATTCCTCTTGCAGAATGGGAAAGACTCCAGGGAGCCTCAAGCCAGCATCTGGAAGGGGTGTTTTCAAGCCATGATGGCCAGGAGCAACAGATCAGTGGTGGGCAGCAATCCTGCCCTGGGGAGAGTTGGGCAGGAAAGGATCAGCCAGGAGGGCCAGAATGTCAGAGGGGTCCAGGCAGGGTGTGTGAGCAAAGCTCTGCAGTAGGTATGGGGCAAATAGAGGTTGAGAGGACCTAAAAGTAGAGGGGAGAAGGAAGTGGGGACAGGGGTACAACAAGTATGTATGAGAAAAAGAGGAGTAAAGGAGTTGGAGTGCCACTGGACTATGGTACACACTATAGCCCCTGAGCCCAGGAGGCCACACCCTGCCCACCAGGCCCAACCTCTGTACAAAGTAGTCCTTTACTGACACCTTTGCCCATTGCCAAAGACTAAAGGGGTACCACTTTCCTCCCTCCTAGGATAGTCAATAAGTAGCTCCAGAAAAGACCCCAACCTCCACCCAGGGACAGTTAGGAACAGAGATGTGCCACAGGCCCTCCTGTAGGCCAACATGACTAGAACCATCCTTGTGCCTCCCACACCACACTGCAGCTGACTCCTGCAAGATTAGCCACAGGAACCACTTCACAGAGTCTCCAGGTACCTCCCAGGGCATAGGAACAGCCCTGAGTCCTGCTCACCTCAGAGGGTCTGAGGCTTCAAAAATGAAGCTATAGAGGGAGAGGGGAAGAAAGGCTGAAAGAATGAGAAAGGTAGTAAGGTGAAAATATTATAAAAGATGGAGAGATGTGAACAAAGGATGAAAAGGAGGAAAGGAGGAAGATAAGAGAGAAGGAAGGAGGGAGGGAGGGAGAAAGAAAAAGTCGGAAGGAATAAAAGAAGAAGTGAAGGAAGAGAGGGAAAGAGGAAAGAAGGACAGAGGAAAGGAAAAAGGGCGAAAGAAGTGAAGAAAGGGAAAAGGAAGGAAATAAAGAAAAAGGAGTAGAGGAAGGAGAAAGGAAGAGAAAAGAAAGGAAGGAGGGAAGGCAAGGAGGAAAGGAGTGAAGGAAGGGGAAAAATAAGTAAGAAGGAAAGGAGTGAAGGAAGGAAGGAGGAAATAAAGGGAAGAAAGGAAGGGAGAAAGGAAGAGATGGAGGAAGAAAGGAGGAAGGAAGGAATGGAGGAAGGAAGAGAGGAAGGGAAGGCAGAAGGGAAGAAGTGAGGAAGAGATAAAGGATGGGAGGAAGGGAAGAAAGAAAGGGAGGGAGGGAGGGAGGAGGGAAGGAGGGTGAGGGGCAGAAGAAAGGGAGAAAGGAAAGGGGAAGGGAGAAAAGAAGGGAGGGTAGAAGAAAGGGAGGAAGGAAAAGGGAAGGAAGGAAAAAAGGAAGGAAGAAAAGAAGGGTGGGCAGAAGAAAGAAAGGGAAGAAGGAAAGAAGAAAAGAAGGGAAGAAGGAAAGAGTGAGTGAAGGAAGGAAAGAGTAAAGGATGGGAGGAAAGGAGAAAAGGGAAGGAAGGAAGAAAGGAGTTATGGAAGGAAGAGAAGGAGAAAGGAAGGAGTGAAGGAAGGAAGAAGGGGTGAAAGAAGGAAGGAGTGAAAGAAGGAATAAGTGAAGAAAGAAAGGAGTGAAGGAAGGAGTGAAAGAAAGGAGTGAAGGAAGGAGTAAAGAAAGGAAGGAAGGAGTGAAAGAAGGGAGGGAGGGAAGGAAAGGGAGGAAAAAGAAGAGGATAAGAAAGGAGGAGGAGATGTAGGAGGGAGAAGGGAGAAGACAGGTGGATGAAGAGAAGGTGGAGGGAGAGGGAAGAGGGAGAAAGATGGAGAAAGGAGGGAAGCTCAGGTCCAAGGTGCAGATGTGGCACTGGGGCTCAGTGAACAGCTTCAGAGGAAAGACCAAGGTGAGCTGCAATGTTGGTGAGTGACGACAGAGAAGGAAAACATGTTGGGAAGGATGACCACAGTGGCCACTGTTCCAGAAAAGGTACCAGATGCTTTAAAAAGAGACATCAGAGGAGATGAATCACAAGAAAGTTCCTCATGTAGATGTGGAGTGCTCCTTAGCATCAAGCAGTGGGGAACAGCAAGGAGTCTCATAACCAGGGAGTGGCCAGCAAGAGGGGAAAAGGGAGCCGGAGAGCTATTCAGAGTCCACAGACAATTTTATTCAGAGCTCTTCCTGGGGTAAGAAAGTGTACCCAAAGGACATTATTCATAAGAAGGGGAACCAATTTACATTGCACAAGGATCATGTTGGCTGTTTCTTCCCAAGGAGAAGAGCCAAGAGAGGAAGAAAGTAAGCAAGAAGACTACATCAGCTTCCAGGTGAGAGGACACTGGCTAGCTGCAGCAGGGGACAGAATAAGCTGGCTGGACAGAGTCATCTTTGTTCTCATCCGGGTCCAGGACCCTGGTGACTCAGAGTACCAACTCCTCAAACAGCCCATGCCCAGGGCTCAGCTGTAGTCACCATATGTTTCCAATGCGTGGCCATCTGGGGCTGCACTGACCCTGCAGGGACCCTCCAATTCCTAAAGATAGCAAATCGCTCCCCTGGGAATATGCCCTTCCCTTCAAAGCAAGCATCCCAGGGTCTTGTCCCCAATCCCCACCACCACTCCCCCCCCCCATACACACCCAGGCTCCCATCCCCTGCTCTCAGCAGCAAAGACCACCAGGCCACTTATAACAGTGCCTGCGTCCCAGCACCTATGGAGATTATTCCAATGGGCCCATCCTGAGTCTGTGCCTTGCCAGTCCATGCCTTTCTTCCGAAACTCCACAAAGATTCCAGCTCTCTTTCTTCCCAATCCCTCTGCCTCCTGATGAATCCTAGAACCTCTCCACCTAGCCCGACAGAGAGTGTGCAGCCCAGAGGAACAAACTCTCTTCTCTTTTTCTTCTCCCAACTCAGGGTTCCCAGTAATGCTCAGGATCCAAGTGGTGCCAGGGATGAAACCTGGGTCTTCTATATACAGACTTAGCCCTGTGTGCCATCTCCCCAGTCGAATGAGCTGTTTGTCCAATGGGAGACATCTGACCTGTCAATCTCATTCATCCTGACCTTGACCTCACTCTACAGTCACCTCCTTCTTTGTGGCAGGTTCTCCCACCCAGTAGAAACCCCTATAACTTCTGGCCAGAGCAGGTGCGAAAGGAGTTTCTTTGCAGAAAGAACCTAACACGGTGAACTCAGCAGTTCTCAACCTGAAGGTCCGCTCCACAGTGTCCAACAACTGACCCCCCTCCAGCCAGCCTCCAAGCACAGGGCTTGCACCTGTGTGCGGATGCATGCATCTGTGTGCGTACACATGCGTGCTGAGGTGAGTGCAGCTGCAAAGCCCAGCACCATAAGACACAACTGAAACCGTACAACACGGAGTGCGCCAGGCTGCCCAGACATGCTTACAAAGGAAGCCTCTTCTTTCCTTTAAAACAAAGGTAACTTTGATGGAAAAGCTATTTGATACCTGTTCGATCTAAATGCTTTCAGGATACCCAGATGCTCACAGGAACCTGAGCCCCCACGGTCTCAACTCAGGCACTGAGAATGAGAAGAGAGGAGGCAGAGGCTTCTTGCCTCCCAGCCTGCTGTTTGCCGGTGCATGTATTTTTACATGCTTTAGCATGAAAAAAAGCCAAGCTGCTTTGAGCCAATCAAATTACTTCCCTGTCTCTTTAATAAACAAATCCATGTGCACATTAACAGTGTTGAAAATTCAATTTAAACTCTTTGTCTGTTGCTGCTTACTCTAAAGATGGTCTTTCTTAAACAACAGAACACCAAGGAGTCGTTAGTGCTCTCTCTTCATTACTTCAAAAAACCAATCATTAGACACCAGAGTATATACGTAATTAGAAAATCACTTCCTTTGCAATCCAAGCTAAGTAGTTTACATACTGTAATTACAGGGACAAAATCAATTTTTAATCATTTCCCTGATTGGGCTCATCAGCTCTGTGGGAACATTGTAACCTGCTTGTTGTGCAAAAGCAACATCTGGGCTAAAACAATTACCCTTTGTTTGCTACAATATTCCTTAAATCTTTTTTGCTCGCATAAAAAAATGAAAACACGAAGACAAGATATTTGGATGTCTTTTTGTCCTTGATCAACATATATCCCAAAGTTTTCGTGTCGCAAGTTTAATATTCCCTGGAATGTATGGTTTGACAGTACACATCCAAGGAATGTATTTTTTCAGTGAGATAAAAGTATCTGATTGTTTTAAAGATCCATTCAGCTGCCTAATTGTTCCATAGCTAACACATGGTATTCAAACAACCCACACATTACAAAAGCTCATCTGGGTAATCATGGGCAACTATTATTGCGATGGTTTACACTTTTCTAATACAAATGAATGGATTTTATCAAAATTTAAAAAAAAAAACTAAAAAGCTGAGTATGTGTGAAAAATAGTTGGTATGAATTGGCAAGGCGAGGCTAAGCATTTTGTTCTCTTAATAGGAAATGACCTCATTTACACTGGAGTAATAATTAGTACTGCTTCACTGACAGTTAAGAAAAAAAACTTTCCCAGTATAATAAGGCAGCATCTCCTTTGTTAGGAGATCTACATCGATTATTAACCCTTGCCAAGGAATTCCAAGTTTAACTCGACGTGCCAGGGGCTCAGGCTTGCAGGCAAAAGATTAAAATAACTGTTTTGGAAACCGTTGCCTCTCGCCCAGATTTCCCAACTTTTGCCTCTGAGCTTTTAAGTGACAATCTGAAAAACACTTGGTGTCCCCTTTGAAGAAACATGGGGAGCCCCACCCCCACCCCACAGCCACAAGAGCTCCAGCCAACCCAGCACTCCCCTGGTGGCCTTGGTCCTCCCCATCCTTTTGAAGTTTATTGGCTTTGATTTTTGCTTGCAAGCGCCCCAACCTACAATTAATTCATAGTCAAAACAGCTCTGAGAAAGAGAAAAGGAGAGAGAGAGAGAGAGAGAGAGAGAGAGAGAGAGAGAGAGAGAGAGAGAGAGAGAGAGAGAGAGAGAAAGTGAAGGGAGAGGAGAGATAGTCTTGCTGGGAATTCATTCCAGGCTGAACGTGATGCAGGGAGAAGACAGGAGTACTTGGGCCATTACAAAAAAAAAAAAATCTTTTAAGAGACAGTTAGAATCGATTTATACATATACTCTCACCCACACTCACTTGCTTACATGTGTGTACACATGCCAACACATGCACACATATACTCCTGACTGCCCCTCCTGATTTCACCAAGTGACCAATGACACCACAGACCGAGCAGCTCCAAGCACAGACCCACATTGTCTCCCTTAACTTTACTACAACCCAGCCATGCAGCTGCTGTTATGTATTTGCTTACCGGATTCATTTAGAAAGAATGAACTAAGGTGAAACTAAAGCGGCAGCTTGAGATAACATGCCCCAGCTCCTGGCAGGGGAAGCTAGGACTGATTCAGTCCCACATTGCTGTACTGCACCCAGCACAGGGACACATGCCTTACCACTGCTATGGGAGCCCATCTCAAAGGCAGACAGTGGCTCCTGATTGTGCTCTCCACACAGACCTTGACACATGTAGCACCTGGATTCCTGCCTCTGGTCCCCGAGTCTGGGACTGTGACTCAGGACAAAGCAGGGAAAAAGTACCTGAGAAACCCACCCTCCAGTCATGTATTTTTAGGGTGCGTGGTACAAACCAGAACCAGATGAAGCACCACCTGTATGGCTGGTGCCCTCGTGATAGAGTCCCAGGGCTCTCGCACCCAGAATGGGGACCCTAGCTCTTCCCACACCAGATATCTTTTCTCTGACAGCCATCTCCCAGCAGATTGTGTCCTTGGTCTATCTGGCCACAGATCTCACCTTTCCCAGAAAATACAGATCCGGTCAGTTCAAGACTCTGGACTGGAGGTGATACATCTGAGACAAACAGGCTCATACAGGAGAAAAGAAATCCAGAAAACTATAAATACTTGCTAATAGATTATATCAGCATATGAACAAAAAATATTTATCCCATTGTAAAATGTTTCATATCTTCATTAACTCACAAATAGAGCTTATCTTTGAAAACAAATGTGGAATAAGTGAAAAGCAAAAGGGACCTGTTGTCTATGTAATCCTCTGTCCTGACTGTGGGCAATGCTGCATCTCAGGTGCTCTTCTTAGGAAAGATCATTTGAATGCTCACCTGTTTCAACATTCAGCTGCACTATTCAAACTGGTTGTCACTGACCACCTGTGGCAACTAAGCACTCACCATATTGAGGTTGTCTGTAAAAAATACAGACCAGACATGAAAGAACAAAAAAATGTCTCATTTCTATTCTTTATTCCTTTATGGGTTAAAATTGTATTTTAGATATACTGAATTAAACAAAATATTGTCCTAAAATCAGTTTGACCTATTTCTTTTGACCATTTTAATGTAGTTATTAGAATACTTAAAATTGCATGAAAGGCTTACATTTGTAACTTCAGTTATTTGCTGATTTGGATTTAAACAAAAACTCAGACCATATAATATTTGAATACAAATGAAAAAAAAACAGTCAAATTTGGCCACAATAAAAGCTTTTTTCTTTATGATAAAAAGATAGTATAAAAGGTAAAACTTTGACTTGCTTGAAATCAACTTGGATTTTATTTCTAGCACCCCAGATAGTTCCCCAAGCATTGCTAGTAGGGATCAGTGAGCACAGAATCAGGAGTAAGCCCTGAGCACTGTTGGATGTGGCCAAAAATAGAAAATTAAATAAAATAAATAAAAATGCAGTTGTTTTCTACAATAGGTTTTGAGAGAAAACACTATCATCAACATCACTTGAAAGTTTGGTTCCAAAAATTTATCTAAGTGAAAATAAAGTAACACATGTTTTAACTTTAAAATTGGATCCACTATGGGATCTTCTTTGTAGAAGTACTTTTTTTCTTTTAGTTCACTTACCATAATTTTGTTGGTACAGGTAATGTAAACTCATTTGTCTAGGTTTGACTTTACAAGATAGTGCAATGAAGAGAATAACAATCCCAACAAATAGAATTGTATTTGCTGGTTTAATTGCTGTTGTTTGGGTGCATTTCTTTTCTCTCTTTGTACATGTGTATATGACTTCAAGAACAGAGCTAAAAAAAAACATATTTATACATATCTATGATTTCTCATGTTTCCTAAGCTCCAGGTCTCAAAAGCAAGCAGATGTTGCCTGGCCATATGAGAATATAGGCCACAGCCTAAGCCAGCTGAGTTCCCACAAGAGTCAAAAGGAGAACATGTTAAGACAAGAAAAATACACACAAATGTCAGGAAAAAAATAACAAAAGACATATTTGGTGAGGGCCAGAATGATAGTACAGAATGTAAGGCCCTTGTCCTTCATGCAGATGACTCAGGTTTGACCCCCATACCCCATATTGTCTTCCGATCCCCACCCAAAATGATCCCTGAGCAGAGTGCCAGAAGTAAGCTCTGAGCACCACTGGATGTGTCCCAAAACAAACGAATAAAAGAAGACATCCTGGATGAAATGTGTATCCACGGCATAAAAAGAGCTAGAGTCTCAATCATAAATGAAAACAGTTGGCTTGAACAGAATGTTGGGGGGGAGCACTTACCTTGAGCATCACCAATCTCTGCTCAATTCCCTGTACCACAAATAGTCTCCTGAGTCCCACCAGAGAGCTCCCTGAGCACAGAGCCAGGAGGAATCTCTGAACACTTCGAGGTGTGACTTCTTCCAACAAAAATACAAAACTAATTTCCCACTTATTTTCTTTAATAACAAAGGTGGACACCTCACCAAAAAAATATCTCAGATGGCAAATAAGCACATGAAAAGATGTCATCAAAGAACTGCAAATTAAAGCAATAATTAGATAGTCCATAGTCTCTAGAATGCCCAAAATCCAATACACTGATAACCACTAAGTACTGGTGAGATGCAGAGCAAAAGAAACTCTTGTTCATAGCTGATGGGAAAGTAAAATGGCACGGACACTTCAAGAGATAGCCTGGTAAATTTTCCCCAAGCCAAGCATACTCTCAGTATATGATCAAGCAATTATACACCCTGGTATTTATGTCCATCTATACAAAACCTGAATGGTTGACTGGTCAACCCCTTCTAATAAACATATAGCTTCAAAAGTGATCCCCTCATGTCAACCAGGTCTTCATAAGTAATGTTCTCCATCAATGAAAACAAATCTCATTTTTCCCATTAATGCTCGCCATCAATGAGAATAAATAACAAATAAGTTTAAAATGACTAAATGTTCCAATAGAGAAGCTGGGAGTTCTGTATTTTCTCTTCGATTTTCATGTACCTTTAAAATGATCTAGAAATTCAAATCTATTGATTTAAAAAGAAAAACATGGGAGAAAGAATACAGTGCTCTAAGGGAACCTAGATAGCATCTCTCTTCTTCCTATTGTCTTTCCATTCAAATGCATCAGGAAATCTTTCCAGTGCTTAGAGACTTGGGATCCTTCTGGCCAGCACTTCTCAGATAAGCTGATGTTCAAGAATGTCCCAGAGAGGTGCTAAGACAGTTCTTTAGGCAGTGCACTTGGCACATAACACAGATCCCCATAGCTAGAGACCTCAAGCAACCAGTGCCTGACATTTATGCGCTTTCCTGTGGCTGTATGGTTCCATTCACATAGGAGACTGACTTTGTGATTCCAGGGCAACTTGAGATCAGTCAGCCCAGTGGGGATGCCTGCTCAGGACCCATCTCCTCACATAGCAGGGAATGAGCTGCTCAGACTATTTCCACTTCAATGCCCAAAAAATAGCACCATGAAAGCATCCCACATTGGAAATTATTCCCTATAAGGTACAACCAAAACCCCCAGTGCTAGTGACCCTCTAAAAACACTCCTTAAATTATACCTCTTTCTCCCACAGACACACACACATGCCAGACCCCCATCCATATGGGAGACAGCTTCTTCTTTCTCCAAGATAGAACCAAGATATCCCAGAAGAGATGCTCTAAATGAGGAAGTAGGCAGAGGTCTAAGTGGGTGTGAGCCATCTCCCCAGCTGGAAACCAGCAAGAATAGGGAGGGTGTCCACAAGCTATAAGGCTCTTTCCTGGCATAAGATGCTATCAAAATGCCGCTGCTTAGGCTAAATTCTAAGTTTAGCTCCAGCTAAATGCAAGGGCAGACTGATATGGTAGCCATGTGAAGTATTTCACAGTTTTCTTATGATTTTATAAAAGCCAGAAGAAACAGCAACTGCCAAGGCCATGGGTCCCTCAAGTATTCATGCAATAACCAAAAAGGAAAAGAAAAACAAATATGACAGATGAAAAATGAGAGGGCAAGCATGTGCTCGAAGGACAGGGTCAATGCAGTGTGTGAGCAGAGGGAGGTGAGGAGGCCCAGAGAGCCTGACCCTGACCTGATCTGGTCTTGCCTGTCAGGGACCAAGAACAAGCTCTTGCCTCCTCATGGTAAAGTTCCTAATCCAGAAATTTCAAACCTACCAATTTACAGAAAAAGGGGGGGGGTAATATCTCTTTTTTCTTCTCATCTTCTAAGTCTTCCCATTTTGATAAAGATTGTATAAATATTCTTAGAAAGAGTATATTCTCTTTCCTCTGCCCACAGGTAACAACAAATGGCAGATGTTTCAGAAAAGGCACATTATATTAAAAAAAAAAAAAACCCAATGTCACTAAAACCAGAATGGAAAATGTTTTATACATTAACAAACATTATAATGAATTTGCACAACCTTAACTGACTGTATACCCAGCATAATGAAATGGTCTCCATCCTTTCAAAGGAAAAAATTGTGTATTCTAGCACAGAGCTTCAGAAAAGCATTGTTCTTTAAAAAAAAAAAAAACCTGCATTTTCCCAGCTACCATGTAATTTGTGAGATGCATTTTTAAATGATGTGCTACAGCAGCGGCTTCATCAGTCAGATGATACCGATAGATAATTCACCAAACCGTCACATGATCTCCCATCACTCTAAAAGACGCGAATATATTGCCACAAGCTTTGGGAATAATGGGTGCACCTGTTTACGGTGTCACCTCTGTTTGCTAATTGTCTCCTTGAGCTACATTTTACTTCTAATGCATTTATTTTTGACAGGCAGTGTCTATTTAGAAATCACATTACTTCAAGTGCAATTGTTCTTTTGTCTATCAAGTAAATGAAGTGTTGTTATACAGATTTCAGGTTCTGATTAGTAAAGTATCAGAGCCCCAAAAAGGTCAATCAGTTATTTACCTGAGGTAATAGAAGGCTGACAGACATCTTGAATATTCTCCAGCTCATGCTTTAGGCCATTTTGGTATAATCACTCAATTTGATCCTACTTAAATATATATTCCTGAGCTTGGCAAGACTGAAAATGGCACATTTAGAGCCATTCTGGAGATTGGTGTCCCATTATACATGGGTGTCCACCAGATCAAATATGGAATTCCTGGAAATGCCAAAAATTGTGGCTAAATGAGTATGTGGGTGGCCTGGCTTTGAGGAATCTTTTTTTTTTCCTATTAAATTGGATGTTTTAAAATAACTTTTCAACACTTTGTACTCTTAAGCTTGACTAAATAAGGCAGTTCAGCTCCATTCACTACTAAAACAAAACAAATAGCTGATAATAATCATGGAGAAATCTCCGAGGTGCTTAAGAAAACTAAAACCATCTAGAATCAGAATTGACTTCAACTCCTGCTCTGGATCAACATGGAGCCAGATTCCTCTATGAATAATTCTTGTACAAAGCCACAAAGTGGGTCTGTAAATGACTTTCCACCAAGCTTTCTAGAAAACAGACTTGTAGGAACTGAAAGGTTTGCCAGTGGAACAACCAGAAGCTGTTTGCATATGAAGAAAGAACTAACCTGAGCACACAACTCGTTTCCTGGTGCTCAGATCTGAGTGTCTAAATCTCAAGTACCCTCAAATTATTCCTATAGATCATCCATCCACCTGACTTACTGCCTCAAAAGCAACCCAAACCATGAATCACAGAGACAGTTCTATATTTAGGAGTCACTTGTCTCTTAAGTGGATCATTTACAACTTCTTTTTATTTCTCCTCATCTCTCTGTCCATAAATCGTAGCATTTTCTCTCCCTCCCCACCAATACCCCATTCTGCCCATCTCATTCCACTCACTGGCTTTAAGTCCAGCTGAGCCTCTACCACCCCACCAGCCCTGACCACTCTTGCTACCTACCAACCCAGCTCACCTAGGCCTCTCATCAACTGTAACTCCCCACAGGGCTCCCTCTCTTGACACCTACCTGTTCAGGCCTGAGTAAGAAGGCCAGCCCAGGGAAGTGGCCGAACTTACAGAGAATTCCAGAGACACTTGCCAAGAGAAAGACACACAAAGCCATGCTTGCCTTAAGTCGCATTCTAAATTGGCTCCCAGGAGCTTTCCCTCCCTTGTTCACTCAAGACTGTGTGTGTTTTCTTGGTGTTTAGCATACGCTATGTAACCTGAGTAGAACTTGCATTGTATCACTAGTTGTTTTTCCAAAGTGTTTTCCCATCAGGACCATAATTATATGCAAACTACTTGACTTCCAATCATTCACAAACCTGTTTTAAATGTTTGCTAGGATGATTTCACTCCCTAAAAAACAAGAAAAGGAATTCTTTCTTCAGGATCATCACAAGGTCGGTGAGATTGGGGAAACCTGACATGGAGAACCACAGACTATTTCTACCCCAGAAGCAAAACCTCCATGACATTTTCTACTGCAGCGACAAGGAATGTCCTCTTCATACTGCAATTTATTTCAACTCTAAGTACTCTAATCATGGGAAGTACTTTTTGCTTTTTAAACAGCCTGCTTGTTTTTACAGGTCAAGAGCATAAATAAAACAGTCAAGTTGGAAACTTGGAAAGCTCGTTTGCGGGAGAAGGAAGTAGTTATAGATCGTCCATTTGTTTAGACACCAGGCAGCTCTCAGGAGGCAGCTGTGCTGAGTGTGAAAGGCAGACCCCAAAGATCCACTCTTATTGGGAGAATTGGGGCATGCCCATCCTCTTTCTGGGGGAAACCCTCTCCTGGAGAAAGGCTGGGAAGTTACTAGGCCTGAATAGGGCCATACTGAAGGTTTTATTCAAGTTCACCTCCAAATCACGGACTGAGCAGTGGCAACTGAAAGGCAAGGATCACACACAGACACATAATTGAGTGACAGGAAAAAGTGATAGCCCTGATCACTCACTATGGTACATAGTTGCAGCTAAACTGTTCAGTAACATGAATCCTGATGGGCAAAACTAAGTGTCAACCAACAACAATATAAGATCCAGGGACTAATGAACCATTTCTTTTTGTTTTTGTTTGGTTTGGCTTTTTATTTTTATTTATTTATTTATTTATTTATTTTTGGTTTTTGGACCACACCCAGTGACGCTCAGGGGTTACTCCTGGCTATATGCACAGAAATCACTCCTGGCTTGAGGGACCATGTGGGACACTGGGGATCGAACTGCGGTTCATCTTAGGTCAGCCACGTTAAAGGCAAACACCCTACCGCTGCACCACCACTCTGGCCCCCATTTCTTAATTTTAGAAGATCTCATGGAAAGAAGACATCAGGAAGCTCCCATATTTAAGATGGTAAGCATCTTGAAAAAGAAAAGCAAAGCATGAGAGAAGAAAAAAAAATCACCATCCATTTTTCCATAGGAAAATACCACATAGATGAGCCACCACTCTAAATAGAAATCATAATCAAATAACTCATATTTATTTTCAAGAGAGAGATCATCCACACACATCCAAACATCATTGATAAGACTGATGAAGAAAATGGGAGAGTTTTAGGACAGTGATGGAAGGACACAAGGTATTTAGGGTGAAGTTGTAGTAACTTTGTACATCAATATCAGAAGCATTAGTACTACTGTAACCATGTTATATAAACTATAACCAAAAAAAAAAACAATTTAAAAGACGGAAAGCAAGACAAACATGTGAAGCACCATGAAAAATTCACTAGCAATATCAAAGGAATTGGAACAGAGAAATGAGGAGAGGCAGGGTCTGAAGGAAACAAATTTGGGGACAGCTCCAAGAGCTGATCAGATCTCTCTGTGTCACAGAATTTTGGGGGGGGGGGGAACCTCCAGGGGAGATGACAAGACAGGGAGTGCCCCAGACCATGCGGAAGCTGGTGTCGGAGTGGTAAGTCTCTACCTCCCGGCGTACTGCAGAGAACAGAGCATGAGGGGCTGGTGGCAGCTCTCCACCCCAAGAAGCCACCAGACCACATTATTATTTCTGCTTTTTTTTCCCCTTTATTCTGAATGTGCTAGAAGAGTGCCCACCCCCTTTCTTTTTATCAAACATTCCTAATGTAGTGATAAAATGAGGAAGAATGAAAGATTATTATAAAACAGGACTTTTATGGCTAGCATCTATGGAACAGTCACACTGTTACATATATTTTCTCTAAGTAATCAGGAATGTATTGGTATTTTGAAATTATGTATCTCTAATAACACAAAAGTACTTAAGAACAGAAATAGACAGTAATGGAAAATGCAGTCAACTGTTGACAACATATAGAATTTCTGAAAATAATTTGCAGAGAACAGCACAGCAGATGAGTCAAAATTTTCACAAAAATATTTCTTGCCTCCGATAGTCCAATGTAATTCATTTTCTATCTCTGTTCATTAATCATTGTTAAAATTAGTGATCCATTTCTTCCACTCTGCCATCTGCACTCAGCTTCGTAACAAACATGACACCTTCCTGCATAATAAAACCTGACAACTACTAGGATGCATTTCCAAATAGCTTTCTGCATATTTGCACCTCTATAACGGATTCCGTTGTCAGACAAAAGTGGATTATTTAACCAGAGTTCTTTCTTTATCAATTCTGAACACAGATGTGGGTGACTGTCTGGGTGTGTTAAAATATGATCAAGAAAAATCCGTTAATTTTAATTAAAATGAATTTGTCCTGCCTTAAATAGAAAGTATTTTAAATCCAGGCTATTGCCAGCCAATACCACTCACAGGAAGCACAATTGGGGGTATTATGCTAGTATATGAAGTTAGCATATATAACTCATGGTTTCACCTTATAAACTTTTCTAATAAAAATGAACTTGACATCCCAACCTCCTTCAAAATTTTTCATTTTAATATCCTGCTTTATTTTGTTTTTCAGCCTTTTATCACAGAATTTTAAATTAATATTTTTAGGGAAAGACAAAACAATCAAGGAGCAAAGAGATATAGATGAGAACAGCAATGAATAATTAAACACATGCCAGGCATTCCCTGGGGGAGGCCACCAGTGGGTCTCAACCAAAGGGAAGCATTCCTGGTGGGCTTGGATGGCATGAGAGGCCAATCAAACTGAGGGTAGAGCTGAGAAGCTGTAGATCAACACCGTCTTCTCACTCTCTGATTGAGCTACCAAGGAAGATCTCTGAATTCTGAAGAAAAGGGTCTGTTAACTGAAATGGCGGAGCAGACCTGTGGATCTATATCCTAGACCCACTAACATCAGGACAGTTCTACTTTCTGCCCCTCTCTTCTTTTGTTATTCCCTCCTCCCAACATGGTGAGCCGTCACCAGGAATCTCCAAAGTCCTGGAGAAAAGATTCCAAGCAATTCTGATTCCTCCTGCAGCACCTACTCAGATCTGGGCCAGAAAAGAAAACATGGGGTGTCTAAAGGCACCTGACACTAAATCGGTCATCAAGTTGCCCACTATAATACAAGAGAGACAATACATGTTACTGCTTTGGAATCAAGACAGGATGAAGCTGCCATTATACAGAGAAAACAGCTACTAAAAATAAACTATCAAAAATAAATAAAAAATTAAAAAAACTATCAACACCCCCCCCAGGGGAGGGCAAAAACAGCAAACTGAAGAGGGCCTGGAGAAGGTGTAGGAACAAAATGGCACCAGAGATGATCAAGATGTCAAAAAGCAAAGGGAAAGAGGACTAGGTCCAGACAACAACTAGAGCTGGTGGCAGGTTGCACACATAGGCATCTAGGGAAATGTTGGGCTGAACTGAGAGGGGAGAATGGCCAGTTCTCTAGCTCTGAGATATGAGTGCCAGGAGGACATGGTCCACAATCATGGGCAACATCACACAGAACAGCACAGAGAAGACTCAGCTCCATAATAAACTCTACTTTGAAACTGAAAAAATAAAATAAAATAAAATAAAGACTATGACTATTTGCCAATGTCTCTGTCTCTCTTTCTCTCTGTTTCTTTCCCTTTCTCTCTCTCACTCTCTCTCACTCTCTCTCTCTCTCTCTCTCTCTCTCTCTCTCTCACACACACACACACACACACACACACACACACACACACACACACACACATGCATATTGTCAGAAAGAGCAGAACTTTCTGTTTAATTCTCTCAGCTAATCTCCCTCTGTCCTCACGGCCTAGTGTGGAGCTTGGAGCCGATCCCCTAACTAAGCCTGATTAGAATGAGAACAGTCAAAAGACAAACTTTGCAAAAATCAAGGTTTAAAATAGAAATAGCAACTGACCCTCAGCTGCACTGCTGCTGGCTAGGACAGTGACAATAGCTACTCTTTTGTTAAACTTTCCTTTGAGACATGCTTGCCAGACTGGTGTGTGTGTGTCTGTCTGTCTCGGAGATGAGAGTGGGAGAGAGTTTTAAAATAGCCATGGCTTAAAAAAAAAAAATTAATCACAAATTACCATTCACCCCTTCGCAGCAAAAATGTCTGTGGATTCGCTTAACATATACAAAATCCAAAGCTTCCCTTATAAATATTTCAGAACTTGAAATCTCCCATGTTGCCCTGGCCTTGAACAATCACACGCATGGTGGCACACACACACACACGCTTACATGTATGCACATGCACACACACCCCAGCATGTGTGAGCAAGGGGGAAGGGGAGGAAGATGGAGGGCCTGGAGGCAGTAAAACCCCCTCCCTGAGGCATTGTCTCCCAATGCCTGCTTCTCTAGCCCCCAGCTCCCTCTCCCCTCACATGTCTGCATCCTGACACATTCAATTTCAGGTTATCAGCATATCTGAATTATAGAATGCTGATGGGGATGGAGGGCAGGCCTCTCCGGGCTGATTAGCACCATTTAAGAAAGCTTTCGCCAGCCAGAGTCATTGGCTGTGAGCGCCACCATGGTGGGTGGCCTTTTTTGTATCAGAAGTCAACACAGAACTGTCTCCTTTGAATTAAATATGGACAAAAGAAAGATCTGATTATGCTTATTCATAGCTAACCTTTCCATTCACCAGGCTTCCAAACTTGGAAGTATGTACCCAAAGTTTCTTTCCTGGGTTTCAACTTGTTGAGTTCACTTGCTTTCTCCTATCATTGTGTGTGTGTGTGTGTGTGTGTGTGTGTGTGTGTGTGTGTGTGTGTGTGTGTGTGTGTGTGTGTTTTAATGTTTTCCCAGTCCAGTCTAGAAGTTTCCTTTTACAAGATTCCTCAGAAGAAATAGAGACACAACAATGAAAAGTCAAAGTTTGATTTGAATCCATATGAAAATGAGAACCTACACACACTCTCCCATACACCAAATTTGACTAAAGGAGACATCTTGTAGAATGAGTAGCTAAAATGTTTATTAACACAACTATTTTTGATGTGGGGCTGAGTGGAGTAGTGATTCAAAAAGGCCTAGATTTACAAAATAATGGAATCACTGGATTGAGCATAACACTCATTTGTGATAACATTTACCTTTATATCTTCACTCTCTTAGGCACATACACATATATTATATTTTTATTCACCTCCTTCCTCAGCCTGGGCAACTCCTTCAACACCAAGTCTATAAAAGGAACAGAGAGTCTCTGGAAGTCTGCTACCAGCTCCTGGGAGATGCACTGAATGTGGGCCCCAGGCAGGAGGGGGCCCCAGTTCCAGGTTCTGATTCTGAGAGGGAGCCTAGGCCTCCTAAATGCTCTCTAAAATATTCTCCTGAGGACAGTTCTGGCACCCACACAGGCAATGCTGTTCTGAAGCTCTGGCATGTGCACACACAGGCCACAGACTGGACTTCACAGGAAGTGCCATGTGTTCTGCATACCCAGCCCCCCTCCCACTCCCCTACCTTTCCTGCCCTTCATATCCCTGCCCATCCACTGGCCACTTCATGACCACATTGAGGGCTGTCTTGACACTTGGTTTTGAGCACCCATGCCATATGGGTTGCCCTGGCACTGGTGCCCCTAACCAACAGTCCCCCCAGGTTAGTCTTGCCTCTTTACTGTGGCAGTAACTCAGAGGCAGAAAGCACAACTCTTGGAATCCTACCAGAAAGTTGTGAAGTTGAACTTGCCAACCCTACCTCAGCCATTTGGATGGATCCAATGAAAAAGGTTGAGCATGAGGAGGGAAGAGCCAGAACGGTTCCCTTTCTGAGGAGACCTCAGACCCTACTACATCCCCATATCTTTCAGCCACTAAGAAGCCTAAAAGAGGGCAGGGGGTGCCCACTCCTGTTCACTTGCTCCTCCAACTCTGTAGCCACCATGAGCACTTCCCTCCCATTCAGGACAGAACCAAATGAGGCACAGAAAGAGAAGCACAGAGAGGCAATGTTGCTTCTCTCAGAGACCCCAATGCATAGCACCTTGAAACCCTAAAAGCAAAACACGGTCAGGTGCCAGAAAAGGTGTTTGTCAGGGACTTGGAAGCCACACAAGTCCAACTTAGAGCATGCATTATCCCAAAGTGTCATAAACTTCCTGACCCAGAAATTCCTTAGTTGGGAAAAGTCAAGGACTTATATCCCTGGCACCCCCCATAAGGAAAGAAAGGACTATGCTTGACCTTACACTCCAGGGTATCTTTGTTGAAGGTGGAGCTCCACATATACCTTTGTCTTTTCTGGGTTGGTGGGATTTTTCCTTTAATGAATCTCCACTACTGCCACCTAAACCAAATCTATATTTCTGAAAGAGGTGAACTAGATTTCTCATCACCAGCTTTGAACCTGTGGACCTCCCACGGTGCCAGTAATTGCATTGCCAACAAGACACAGAAGTGCACCCACAAAGTGCGTGAAATCCAAGGGTAGGTGGGACTAGTAGCAAACAAAATGCATGCAGAGCAGCCTGCCCACACATCTGCCATGCTGGGTGCCTGCTCTGTTAGGCCAGGACCCAGCAGACACTTTCCCCTGCTCCCTAGGCAGCCCCCACATCAATCACCCCATCTCCAATCATGGGTGCTACCATATTTTGTGCCACCTGGACTGTTATTTACTTAATTCTTTTCTTTACCTTAAACTTTAAATCAAGTCACTTTTTTAAAGCTTAGCTTCACCTTTAGCAATAACATCTGTGAAATCACAGCTAGGATGTGATAGTTATATTTTTCTAATAGGTCTTAAAATACCCAACTGTGAACATTTTAAATCCTCTTGTCACATACAATAGTCCTAGGGAGTCCTCAAGAAGTACAGTGTTGACACTCAGGAGACTTTGGGGTAGGCAGGTAAGTCTAGGGACCTGGGGTTTGGGGTCTCCATCTCCTGTCTATCTCAGGGAGCAAGGCTGGTTGCAGACCTTAAGGGGATAGCTACTCCTGACTCTTTCTCCTCTCAGGAACCTGTGCTTTTGATCCACTAACCTCTTCGAGGGGTGGAGGACAGGGCCCATTTTTTAATCTCTTCAGGTGCCTTTTATTCTGTCACTTTCCAATTTTAAAAAGAACCTCATAACAACACAGTAAATAGCCTATGAATTCTGTTCCGATTTTATATTAAATTCACTGCACCCAGTTGATCTTGACTAGCCAAGCAAAGTGGAGGCAGGTCCCTTCTCTAGCACCTCAGGATGATCACACGACTGCAATATTTGTCAAAACAATGCCAGCAGCAGCTTTTCAATAAAAAGACAGAACCCTCTCACCACTAAGATAAATCTAAACAGCTCGCTGAGTGGCTCTAGGATCTGCACTATCTCCTATGCTGAAACAGCTGCCCAATGGTGACCACTGAGATGGGTGCAAGTCCCTTGGTCTGCCCAGGTGGCAGACTTAAATAAATGTATATAAGATGTCTTCATCACCCTTATATTTTCAATGTCTTAACCATTACATTTCTCAAAGAAAATCCCAAGGCAACTCTTAAGGAGACAGAGAAAGTAAAGACTTTTGCTCAGTGTTTTGTAAATTTTTTGACTTTTTTATTTCAATTTAGGTACCATGATTTACAATATTGTGAATGGCAGGATTTCATGTATAAAACATCCCACCACACTGTCCAAATAATGTTACTTTCCCTTCCACCATTTTCCCAGTCCTCTCAACTCCTTCTTATTCATTGCCCTTGTAATCAAACAACTCAACCAGTGACAATGGATTGTGGTTTGGGCTGTGATGAAATAAGAGCTCAAGATCCCAGCAAAGTTCTGGAATACACATGGCAGTGTCACTGAGAGGAATAGTTCTTGTCTTGGGAAAGCCATGCCCATGCTTCATCCCCAGAGACAATAAACCTTGGACCTTATCTGCATCTGAACCTCCTGCTTATTACCAGAAAAATGGATCCCACCACCCAGTTTCTCAAGCAGCAAGGACCTGAGAATCTGCATTTCTGCCCAGTTTCCAGGATGGTGATGCTATTCTAGGACTTCATTGGACTCCCAGGTAATCTTAGATCCTGCTTCAGCCTGGTTTCTGTATGGAAGGAAGAGCTCCCTAATGTAATATTCTGGTAATTTGAAATTTTTGATCACTGGAAGAGTCTGAGGTCTTTTCTCTTTAAAGTGTAATCACCCATATATGAAAGCATCGGAATACAAATGACGCAGAAAAGGTAGACATTAGTTGTCTGTTCCTGTTCAAGCAGAGCCATCACAGTCACCCCACAAAAAATAAAACTGAAAAAAAAAAAGAAAAGATTTAGTTAACACCGATTTACCCTTGGAAATATTATGTGCCTCTGCTTATTTTGTTTGTTTTTAACACATTATCAGAATCTATGAGAAGTTAGCATTAAACTTACTCATATACAATAACAAAGAGGAATGTTAAAAGACTATATAGGACCTCAGTTCTAAATAACTAATAACTGGTAAAAAGTACACATTCGGGTACCCCAAAATCAAATCTATTGACATGACTAAAGCAGAAATTCGTTCGCCTGGAATGGTAGTGAGCAATTCTTACCTTAAATACACCTTAAATACACTATAGATATCTTCAACCATAGAAAAAACATGAGTGACCCATAAACTTCCTGGAAACAGGACTACCCACCCCTCTCCTGAAAGTAAGTCTTAAAAACCCTAGGCCACAGAGGCCAATTCCACTCTTGAGACAGTGCTGGCTTTGATTTCAAAGTTTTTCTCTCACAGGATTCTCTAGACCTGGCTTAGAACTGAATTGTGCTTGTAGTTTGTCTATTTATCTTCTTGGCTATCACCAGTAACTACGTCTATTCAACCCACTCAGAATGGTCATGATGGGAGCTGGAGAGAGAGCATGGAGGTAGAGCTTTGTCTTGCATGCGGAAGGATGGTGGTTCGAATCCCGGCATTCCATATGGTCCCCTGAGCCTGCCAGGAGTGATTTCTGAGTGTAGAGCCAAGAGGAACCCCTGAGCGCTGCTGGGTGTGAATCAAAAATAAAATTAAAAAAATGAAAGAAAACAAGAAAACAGAATAGTCATGATGGAATGGCTATGGCCACATGGCAACAGGAGAAGAGTAGAGAGAACCTCATGCCATTATCCTCACAGTACAACTATTGAGGGCCAGAAAAAAGCAAGAAGATGGAGAACACAGAGCAGCAGGAAGGGCAGCTGCCACAGATCATGTAGGTTCTAAGAGTAGTGGTGACAAGGCCACTCATTCGGCACCATCAACCTTAATCTAGCATTCCAGAAAGAATATTTACTGAATTTGCATTTTCTGGGCTCCATAGTTGTAACAAAGAAGAAACCAGACCCACCCCGATTGAACACCTCAGTCTGAGTGAACATCTGAGGCAGGCAATGAATGGGTCTGCCTTGGAGAAGCATGGACAGCCAGTTGACCATGCCCTGGCATCCATTCAACCTTCCCACCGTCAAGAGTTTCAGCCCCACCCCTAGGGGACAGGCAGGCCAAGGAAGGCATCAGGGCCCACCCGCCTGGTGTTCTCCAGCTCCATGCTGTTTAGCTCCTCACTGTAAACACAGTCAACCTGAAGTCGGTCAGCTGCTAGCCACATGGTGGAAATAAGACGAAGAGCCTGGAGTTCACAATTATTTCAGATTTACTCTCTTCCTGATCTTTTTATTTTTATCAGCAAAACATCCTCTTGGCAATGGGTATGAAGCTAAAATTTAAATGAAAAAGAAATGCAAGGCAGAGTCTACAAAGCATGGGGTATGAAAGGAAAAGACTCAGAACTCAGACTCGGCCTTGACCTTTTCCTGTCTTTTAATATTAAACATTTGCCCCACCTTCGAAAAGATAAATGTAGCTTTTGATGACAGCCAATGTTATCTGAGGATTAAAATAGCCCTCTTGCAGTGCTCAACATTAAAGTCTTCCGCATTTGCAAAATTGCAAACAGATGCAACTCAAGTACCTGCAAATAATCTGCCAAGACCAATTTCAAAAGGGAGATTTCAAAATATGTGGAAGTCATTAGGACATGTATTATTTTTGCAATGAATAGGCGCCAGGAGTGTCTCAAGGAGCAGATGGGTGCTACTTTGTTTATAAAAGATCAACAGAATATTCGGCTGTAAATGAAGACATATAAGCTATATGAAACAATTATGGGAAAATGGCGAACATTTCAAAGCTAATTGTAATGGTCTTTTAAGATCTGAATTCCTCATTTCTTACTGCATGCTAAAATATCATTTTAGTTTTGGGTCTTGATTGATATAATTACCAAAATGACAGAAAATTAAAGTAAATGCTGTCAGTTTTACTGTTGTAAATGTTGTCACTTTATCCCTTGTTTACAGTAGCACCAATACTGATAAATGAATATTTTTCAACATGAATAAAAAATGTGACCTCCGTCTCCCAGAAATTTTCAAAAAGGACAGCCCTGAACATTATGAACCCAAGCAGACAGAGTGAACCTCAAACTGCATTATAACAGAATTCCAAATAGCCTCGCTCTCACACATGCCCGGCTTCAGAGAGCTCCTGTTGCTAATAAAAATCTCCACAATATAACAGAGGAAAAACAGAGCCAGCCAGCACGCGCCCTCCGCCGGGTCTCTATGTCTGTGTCGCCGCCCAAGCAGGACTGAGTTAAGCCCCGATTCTATTTTCCTGTTTTATATTGGTAATCATGTGAATTAGATAATTACTCATGGAAAATGTGATTAAACATACGTCGCTATTGCCAATACCGAATCATGAAGAAAGGGCATTTCTGCGAATTGCTTTTAACATAAATAGCAAACTGGGCTCATAAAAAATGTCCAATTAAGCCAATACCTAATGATAGATGGGCTGATCCCATGACTTGCAAAGATGCAAATTGGATGCAGGAAAAATGAGAAATTGTCGTAGAAACCCTGGGTCTCCATTCTCACACAAAAGACTTTACCCAGAATACTTCCCAAAATGTCACTAACTCCTACAAAGTTGAAGACCTCATCTTCCCATCCCCGACAATTAAGTTTACAAGGAATATTCAATTCTGTGAGCATCGGGCTCCTCTCTCCACATCTGTAAACTGGGGTGATACAGGAGAGGGAGAGAGAAGGAAGAGAAACTTGGGCAAAACACATAGGCCTGGAAGGGGGGAGTCTGGAACTAGTTGCTGAGCTCGGGGAGCAGCTGGCAGCCCGAAGGGCTTTAACGGGGGCCTCCTGGGACTCTGGCCTCTCCCCACACGCATGTGTGTCCTCTGGATTCTAATCATCTGTGTTCGAGGCAAGTAGTTGACTTCAGCATTCTCCTTTCCCCATTCCTGACTCACCAGCCCTGATTTTCCGTAAATCTTTAAACCAAGCGCATATATTCTCCTGTGACAGGGTCCATGCAGACGAGGAGCTGCACCCTACAATCACTGATGAAATTTGTATTGACTCCAAAATCAAAAGTAATGAGAAGAAAATTGGTTCACAGCCTGACCCGACAGTTCCAGACTGCTGTATTGAAGTTGCAGAAAGACATTTTTTTTATTGTCTCCAGATTTCAATTAACGACATCGAGCTACCCCATCCTCCCATTATTAGTTTGAACAGGAGATCAGATTTAAGAAGTTTCACTAAATTAATTACTGTAATAGTATCTTGCATTTCGGGAAAACCTTCCTGTTTTGAAAAGGGAAAGATTCCTTTTACAAACTGTGGGGCAGGCACAAACTGGGGAGATTCCCCCCTGTCCCCACATCATCATGTCCTCTAGCTTCATGCACTTCTGTGCAACCCTGAACATGCACATAAGACCTGCCAATGTGGGTCAGACTCATGAAAACCTAGACCTCTCAGCTGTAATTAGGTCCCGACAAATATTTTTTGTGAGGTTTGAATGCCAAGCTAGATTGTCTTATTCACACCACCCCACGCTCTTAGGCCATATGTTCCGAAGACATTAATAAATAATAGCAACCCCACAAACAATAACCCTGAAAGCCACAAAAGAGAACTGTCCTCCTTCTAATGAAGGGGGGGGAGAGAATATATCCACAGACACTCTCATTGCCCCCTATCTTGAGTAAAAATGCAAATTATGCCACACGGTGCTAAATTATTCTGGGATATTTCATAATGTGAATTAATACCCACTAGAGGCTAAGCTGAGATCATCAAACTCATTTCACATAAGACAACGAATTTAACCACCCGTGACTCAATGAGTGAGAAGTTAACACGCTATCCGGCAACACTAACCACTCCAAGGTAGATAGTCTTTAAATAAAATAACCCATTTTAAAGACTTTCCAGTGCAGGGCTTTCTCAATTCTCACCAGATGGCAGAGCATTTGAAGCTCAGGCTTTCACTTGAGATGATGATGAAAATGATTTCTATGGAGATCAGGCTGGATAGAGTCACCCTCTTCTATCAAGGCCCAGTCAAACCCTATTTCACTAAAGTGAAACCACTAATACAAAAGCCTTCTGCTACGTCATGATCTCTGCACAGTGGGACTACCCACTCGTTAGCTGAAACAAATGCCAGAGTTTTCATCCACATTTGAAGGTCCACATACCAGAGGAAGTTTCAGCACTCTCCCCAGGGCCTTTCCAAGCAAGAACGATCAAATTTAAAATGATGTTCCAGAAAAGGAAAAGTCAATATCTCCAAGTCTTTCTACCCAATGCCAAATGTAGCCCTTCTGCACTTAAACAGAGGACAGCCTGTGTTCACACCCTGGAATAATGCCGTCCGGATGAATCCTAAGAATTTCAATGTCTCTGACAGTTTCTCTCAACCACCCATAACATTCTTTCCTGTCTCATTGGAGCTGGCAAAGGAGAATTCTGTAATTGAGTGGTACAGAACATGTGCCCTCCTTGCTAGAAGATGACAGATGGATTATAAAAACTTCAAAGCAGAGCATTTGGAGCACCAGGGGAGAGATAGTGGGTATTTGAACTCTCTGTCTTTACCCAGGAGACAATGGCACTCTGACATGGAGCGTATATCAAGGAATGGTGTAACTAGATAGACATAATCTTTCTTTTCACTAAGCATTTAACATTCTGTTAGGAACAAGTTTCAGCCCAGCTAAAGTGCAACTCATCTTCATGCTAATCGTCACAGTGCGATGGTGACAAGCTCCCCCCACCCCCTTTACAATTGTGGTTAAATCAGTCCTTTTGCAAACTGATTTTTTTTTTTTTTTAAGAACAGGAAGGGTTTCTGCTTTAGGAAGGAAAAAAGTCCAAAGGAAGCATCAGTTTGGGATTAGCATTTCTCTGACTCACTAATCTGATGAGGCTTTTATTTGCAATGTGTGTCTCCCTTTCCTGTGACTAAGGAAGAGCTCTAACACATGGTGCACAAACCACATGCCACCAATCACCCAGTTCCAAGTACAGCCATGACTCACCTGAGTCCAGATGAAGCTGCCACGCTAGCCTACATGTCCCCCAAATTGAGCTTTTCTAATTCCTCTCTGTCATGCCCATGCAGCCAGGACACACACACTAGCCCAGCCAATGGTTGGGGAAGTCACAGATTCTGAATGACACCTTCCCTCCTGCTCCACTTTTCAGTTGCAGAGAACAAATCAAAACAAGGCAGAACCACAATTCACAGACAATCCTTATAATCCAAGATCATAATATAGCAAGAGGACAAGGAACTGGCTGCTATTGATACAGCCCAGATGACAGATAGAACCCAAAATACTCCTCCATACCGAAGCCCAAACTGCAAAAAATGACTTGTGTTGATATGATGAATTGTAAGCCAAAAAACCCTTAAATTTTCTGTCTCTTAAAATTTTGATAGAGACATAAAATGGCTTATAGAATTCTAATTATAGCAACACACTTCAAAAAATGTCTCAATGTCAGAGATTAGTGAATCAAAGGCACATTTTTTAAATCAATTCTTTCTTCTGAATATTAACAGTATTTATCATTCATACTGCCCTCTGGAAACACCAGCTAGGAACCCTTTCCACATTTCACAAGGAGGGTCTCCCTATGATTATGAGCTCCCAAGGGGTGAAGATTTGACTGAAGGGCAAAAGTCCCAACTGAAATGAACATGATGGTTCCTACTTCAATAATCAATGCCAAGTTCTTCTATTATTATCATCATCATCATCCCCAAAAATCTTCTTCTATAAGCACTACAAAATAAATGGGGTTAAAATTAAATGACTTTTGGGGCCAGAGCAGTGGCACAAGCAGTAGGGCTTTTGCCTTGCATGTGCTAACCTAGGCCGGACCACAGTTCAATCCCCTGGCATCCCATATGGTCCCTCAAGCCAGGAGCAATTTCTGAGTGCATAGCCAGGAGGAACCCCTGAATGTCACCGGGTGTGGCCCAAAAAAAAGCAAAACAAATTTTTTTGAATGACTTTTATAAAAAGCACAGTAACTTTTGTTCTAAATAGTCCCACTGGTAAATATGTCCCTTTTTTCTACTCTCCCTATTTAGGTACAATAAAATACCTCAAAAATGACCAGGCTGGGATCTGACCAAAACTCTATCTTGTCTTGCCTTCTTTCCCACTTCATGTCACTATGCAAACAAAAGCTCCCATATTTCTGGGTACTGTTACCAGATCACTGACGTTTCCCGTGACAGCTGTCACAGACTTCACGTGTTGTTTGGGACTATGTCAATTCAAAAGAAAGTGAGACACATATCTTTCAAGCTTATTTCATACCAGTGGCAGCAAAGACATCAAGAATACAAAAGTCAGTGCTCCAACCTTAACAATGCTGTGACAGGAGGATATGGAGAAAGCAAAATGTCCCCTGCACCTCCAGTCATGTGCCTGCCTCTTCCACACACTCAGTCCCTCAGTTTCCCCTCGAGGCAGCCGAGGCTCTTGGGCGATGTACAGAGGTTCAAGGCAGGCAGGGCCAACAAAAATCCCTAAACAAGTGTTCCTAAAAACAGAAGAATGCAATACTTTTTCTTTAATTTCAAGGCCAAACTATTCTTGAGTATTACCCAAATGTAAAAGAGATTTTCTAAAAGGTCATGGGGACTGTGGGCAGATGCCAGTGTGTTCCTCTTCTCACTCTCCTTCTCAGAGCATCTCAAAAGGCATGAGGACACAACGAGGAAGCAAAAGCCTGCAGCCACCATGACAGACTGTACTGACTGTGAATGATAATTCTGTACATTTTCAGTTAGTATAGGGAAGAAGGAAATCCCCCCACCAGGTGACACAGACTATGTCCCTCACACCTGGTTTCTTTTGGCTTCCAGCATGGCAGGCACAGAGCCTCATTTGGAACTATGCCATCCTGATCCTTGATCCCCATAAGGACCCAGGAGGGTTCCGTTCCATGTTCAGGCACCTTTATACCCTAATAACAATAAAGCATCTCAAGTTTCTAATGAGGGGCTGACTTGTGGGGTAGTGGGAAGTAGACAGTCAGTGAACATTTGTCAACAAAAGCCCTGGGCAGCACAATGCTCAGATCACCAGTGTCTGAAAGACTCCCCTAAAAATGCAGAGACCAACACATGAAACTATAGTTGCTTGAATTATTTTGATACTTGTCTCCTGCCCCTTCAAACAAACAAATATAAGGCACCAAAACAATCATGGTTGGAAACATTAAAATGAACTGAAATTGAATAAAAATTTGCTACATGCTTCAATGTATTTGGAACATAGAGAAGGAAGGACACAGAAAGGAAACAAACTATAGTTATTTCAGTGTCCAGGAACTCAGGAGTCCTTCACTGACCTGGTATCCTGTTCAACATCTCTCTGGTTCTCAAATTCTTTTCTTTTTCTATTTTTGGGGAGTTGGGCCACACCCAGCAGTGCTCAGGGTTTTCTCCTGGCTCTTTGCTCAGAAATCACTCCTGGTAGGCTTGGGGGATCATATGGGATGTTGGGGACTAAACCCAGGTCAGCTGTGTGCAAGGCAAATGCCCTCCTCACTGCGTTATTGCTCTAGCCCTTGGTTCTCAAATTTTAAAGAGAAAACTGTACCCTCTTTCAGTGCCTTCCTTAGCAAAACCCTCTTTTCTGCTCATGGCCAAATCCATCAGCTTCTCAAGACCCTTTCAGGAGCCGTTTTCAGCAAAAGGCAGAAGCACTTCTTTCCAAAGCAGACAAGCACCCAGGAGACAGATGCCAGGGATGTGCCCAGCACACCCATTGCCTGTGCCCATTCCCGAGGCTTGGTGTCCCAAAGATCTCAGCCCAAATATGTCACAATAATGTGACATCTCTAAATCACCCATTAATATATCTGCTATCTGTAGATGAAACACAAAACCTGCATCAGCAAGAGGGGAAAGGGGCAGGGTCTTTGAAGAAAGCCTGCGCAAGCAAGCCCTGTTTAAAAGTGCATTTTCATCTTTCTTTTTTACAGTGATCTTGTGCCATGGTGGAATGTAAACACCGCAGGAATAGACAGAATCGTGAATTAAGGATTTGGACGCCTTGCTTTAGAAGTAATCTTCAAAGAATGCACATCCCAAACATCAGAGTCGCACAACAAGGCTCCAAGCTGCTTATGACTGCCTGGAAATCGGCACGGGTCACACCTATTATTACCAGTCAGGTCCTGAATTGCTTTTAAAAATCAATAGAAAACATGTTCTTACATCTTGTTCTAGTTGGCAAGAGGGCAGATTCAGAAAGTGCTTGTCTTTGGCCGAAGAAGAAACCATTAAATGTGGGTACCCCCCTCAAATATCTCCAGCAGTGGGCATTCACCAGCAGATACTAAGTCTTAGTGATCACTTTGCAAAATATTTCCCCTGAAAAAAACCCTGGAGCACAAAGGCTTCAATACACTGTCCAACTGGCCTGTGCCCCCACTTCTCAAGAAGTCAGAGGTAGCCAGGACACCCTCTTAAAGCCTATCACTAAGCTTGAGTCATCATTACCAGGAAAGAATCAGCACAGTGGTCAAAAAAGGGCACTCCAGTCAGAGATGGGCTTTTTAGCCAAATAAAAGGCATGAATGTGGTTTTTCAGTAAGATGTTTGGGACTAGGAGCCACAGGTTCCATGACTGGAAATCTGTAGAACATCTGAACATCATCTGTGTTTAGAATATGGTCCTACCTCCCAGGACCACTGAAGATTTGGCGAGAAAATCCACATGAAGCTGCCCATGAAACATGTCATTGTGGGGGTATGATAGCTTCCCAGCCCCTCCTTCTCCTCCTCAGGATTACATGAGCATCTGGAATTGCATTGAAATATCCCTCTCCAGCCACGTGGAAGCACAGTGCTTGGCACTGAGTCAGTGTTTCCTGTTCAGAATGTGTCAATGGGAAGATCCTCCAGACACAAAGGCAAAGCCTATGAAACAAGCTGATTGCTTTTGTGAGCACCGGACCCAGAGTATCCCTTAAGAAAGCACAAAAGTCAAATGCAGAATGATACATTAATCATGCAGAAAGATCTGGGAGAGGTTAAATCTATATTTGGCAGCAAACTCGGGTTCTTTTATTTGATATGAAATCTGTGCATGGTGATGATTTCTCCTTCCTGCTTAATGTCACCAAACTTCTGGGGAAGGGTGCTAAAAAGACAAAAGGACTAGACCTCCTTTTACTCAAGGGTTTCCCTTGTTAAAGGATGAAATCTAATAGGCATCAGAAATAATGGCTTCTCAGAACCACTGCTGGCCAAGGTCAAAAGGCAAATGCACCTGGAGCAGTATTAATAACATCTTGTCCCACTTGCTCAATTAGAGAGTTATGAAGAGTATTTCTAACTCATGTGGAATGAGCGGTTTATGCGATGAAAGGTTGGAAGTCTCTCTGCAATCATATATGCTCACTGCAGCAAGATCTTTCAAGAACACCTCTCAAACTTCACCACCTAGAGAGTATTAGAATTATTTGCCTTCAAATTTTGTAGGCCTTCATTTTTTTTTTCATATTTTCTTGTTTTGTTTGTTTCTAAATCATGGATGAAGCTATTAACAATTTCCTTTTCCTCTTCAACTAGCTTCGATTAGGTTCAGTTTCAAGCACAAAAAATCTCCACTACCCTGTCACCTGTGACTCTTAAATGAATGAATGAAGCCAAGTCAGTTCTCTCTTAATTTGAGCGTGGGTGAGTGGGTGGGGGTACTTGTACAAAAAAAAAAAAAAAAAAAAAAAACTCCATCGATTGAGATCAAAGAAAGAATTTACGGAAATTCTCTATGTCCAGAGTGGGTTTTTTTGATGTAGACATCTGCCCTGAAAGATGACAGGTTTTGAGGAGGATAAGTATTGGGTCTTACCTCTGTGACTGTGGCTAGAAACACTCTGAGTTTACAAATCTTGCCAAATTAGGTAGCCTGAAGAGAGCTAAGTAGAAACTAAATAAGATTGCTAGTACTGGACCACTTCTCCAGGTTTATCTCAGACACTGTTTCAGATGACCCTAAAAGATAGCCTGGACTAGCTTGAGGTTTAGGGACAACAGCACCACTTTCAAGCCTGGACTTGAGGAGCAGAGTATGGGGGTGGCATGCAATGTTATGTTCAATAAACCTCTCAAAATGTTATGCTTGCTTGACCTTGGTCAGACATTTCCCCATTTTACAGACAGAGAAATAGACTTGCTGTGGCGTAGAGTGTTTTAGTAACTGACTATGATTCAGCCACTCAGGGCCTCCCTCTTGTCTTCTGAGCTGCCCACTGAGCTGCCATGGGCCATACATGGGTGAGTCTCCTTGAATCCTATTCCATGTATTCCTGCTGAATAGCTGAAACACAACCTGTTTGTGGAGAGGAAGCTGGGGACTAGGAAGCATGTGGAAGAGAGCAGACAGAGAAAAACAGTGCCAAAATTCACATTCTATTTTGTCTAGCTTCCACCCAGACAGGGGAAGGTATTAATGCCTCCCTGATTAAAGATGTTATAGCACAAAAGACTTGGATTTTCCAATTCCAGACCTATTCATGGTGAGAGTTTCATTCCCAAAGCTTTTAGGTTTTGAGTTACTGTGGCTGTAAATCTCTCTAGTAGATACATATGGTCTTTTTAAAAATAATAATAACTAGCAGGGGCTAGAAAGATATTACAGGAGTTAAGACACAGGCTTGAATGCAGCTCATCTTGGTTCAATCCCTGGCACATATGGTCCCCAAGTATCACTGGGTGCAGACCTTGAGGTGCCTACGTGTCTCCAGTGTAGTAAAGGGATGTAGACATCCTTAGATGTCTAGTTGACTGAAAATTGCCAGAAAGAGCCTCAAGGTCTCCAGAGCACTACTTGAGAGCTTCCTTCAAAAAATTAGCAGACTTGTTTTACTTATGAAGTTGTGCACACACACAAAAAAAACTAACTTATATAGTGAATAATACTTTTAGCCCAAGAGGTCAGTAAATCAGGGACAATTAACTGTAAAATTCTTCTAAATCTTTTTATAAGGCCTATGCTCCTAATTCTCTTTGGTCATTTACTAAGATATTACTACTTCCCTCCCAGTTGTAGCAAGTTACAACTCTGCTGAAGGAAAGAAAAAGGAACTTCTGACTTCAGGGCACTTGCAATCTAGCAGAAAAGAAAAGATGTTCATGAGAAAATATGTTTCTATTTAGCCCAGAATGTAATAAATAGGATGAGTCAAAGAAAAATGTTTTTATTTGGGAGTTACACCCTGCAGTGCATGGGGGGACCATGGAGTGCTGGGGATTGGATCAGGGGCTTCCACATGCAAAGCATGTGCTCCAGCCCTTTAGTCATCTCACTGGTTTCAAAGAGAATAGTTTTATATATTAAAGAATTCTCCTGGTCAGACAGGCAAAAATAGAGACTGATGAGATAGATTCCAGGGAGATGATTGTCCTTGTGGGTTTTTTTTTTCCTTCTGTAGAAATTCTTTGACTTGGTGGGAGAAGAAAGATAAGCATCTTCAATACTTTTAGAAAACAGAGTCTGCAAGTTCTACAAGCATCAGAAAGCACCCCAAGATGGCAGTCACTTGGGCAACAGGATGTGACATAGGTTTAAAGTCCTCTCTCCCCTTCTGCAATCATCCTCTGTGATTCGAGTGTCTTGTTGAAGCCAGTGGGGTTACTCCACCTCACTCATCAGTCAGACAAGCGTCTCACCAATCAGGGAGTCAAGTCAGCATCTTCGCCGGGCTCCACGGCTCCTCTGCCCAGGGACCCCCATCAAGTGCTGCCAAAGATGAGAATGCAGAGGAACTAACAACTCTATCTGTGTTAATCAGGGCCCCACACAGCTGGCTCTCAGCAGTGACAAAGAACCCCATGAGAATTCTCCGTGCCCAACGTACTGATGTCAAGGGAGAGGCCCAGGAGGAGGCAGCATGGCCAACCTTCTTCCTGGTGGAGCAGGCAGGGAAAAGGCTCCACAGCCACAAGACAAGGAAATACCCTGATAACATAGTGCCCATCCAGGAGAAAAATATTTGCCAATAGCATTGGCACACCTCTGCTATTGAAACAGTCTCCTTCTCAACAGCTCTCCAAGCTGCTAGCAGAAAACCACGGGGTCCTTCCATAGCCAACAAGCAAGAAAAGCATGTTGTAGGGGAATGCCTTGCATGAGTCTACATTGTTCTCAGAAGCTCACAAACCAAGTCCCAAATGCCCATTTCTTCCCCAAAAGACCTATCTATCAATTGCTGCCATTTGTAAGTTGCTGTTCTAGGTACTGGAAACAGGCATCTAGAGGACTCCAGGGCCATGGTCTTGGTAAAGGAGATGGTTGGATGTTCACAGCCAATAAAGTCGGGGGGAAAAAATCTAGTAAAGGAAGTGAAGAGAGACAGAAGGTGATGTGAAGCAGAGGAAGAGAGGGACTAGAAAGTGTCTGGAAATAGGAGGCATTTATGTGAGATGAGGCAGGTGAAGGGTGCCTCTATGCAGAGGAAACAGTTTTACCAACATATTTTACCAACAGATGAGCACATCCAAGAAACAAGTGAAAAAAGTGGGGAAAGGCAAGTAGTGTGGGGCCTAGGAGAAGGGAGAGCATGGTGGGTGAGGGAACACAGGTAGATTATGATGCATCCACCAACACAAGCTCATCAAAGCTGCCTGAGTAAACTTTTGCCCCATAACACCACTGTGGCTGTTCTGAATCTTGCCTGTGCTGTCATTGCCTTTTTCCAAAAGGAAGCAACACCTGAAACTTCTCAAAGTCAGAGACTTCCGCTCCACCCGGAACGGGCCAACACTATCATCCTTGCAACTACTCAGGTAGGAAGCACTTTTGCTGGCAAGGTGCTGGTCAGGGTTTAATCATCCCTTGGAAGAGAACTATGAAAGGACACAGAAAGCAAAGAGAGCTGGCGAGGCTCAGCCCTACACAGCAGTCTGACATCTAAATCCAAAGAGAAAGATGAAGCAGTTGTAGGCAGACATAGAAGTTTTGAAATTCTTCTGTAACGATGGCTTTAGTCAGGAACATGCACATGAGTTCACAGGTTGATAAATATTAGTATGCTTCTCCAAGTTCAAGTGAGTTGTCAATAAGACAATTAAAGCAGCATCAATAATATGCACTGTATGTTATTATCTGCTATTCTAAATCCCAGGCTTTCATGATCTCTGAAAAACAAAGGCGCCTGGGCAGCAATAATACAAGCACTTTTTGCACAAGTGAGAGATGTAATTCTGCATTAATGAATGACACAGTACCTGGGGTGGGGGGAAGGCATCCTTAAACACAATTTGAAGAGCCCAGGGTGGTGAAGAATGGACTAGGTGGAAAGGAGTGTTACAATAGCAAATTAGCAATCCTGTGTCTAAGGCAGATCAATCACATGCATCACGTGGCCCAGTCAATAGAAGCCTGAATAAGTGCTAGCATTGACCTTAATCAACTACAATCGGTACTTGGAAATCAGAAACTCCAGAGTCTTTCAAAAGAGAAAGGTAAGTGAAACTTTGGATAAAATGAATGAATATGATCTTTCAGAGAAAGAGTATATATGCAAATCAAATCAAACAGAATAATGCTATGCATGCATAGCCATACATAGATAAATAAAAACATATACAATTGTATGTACATTCATATGTAGATATGCATACACACAATTCATTTCTATGAAAAACCATGTAGTATTGTTCTGGACTAGAATTTAGGAGAAATCGGCTCTTGAATACAAATTACATGGCTTTTTCCCATGAAAAACTTTTTCATTGTTCCCTAAGACAAAAACCTACACAATGCAATCTCTATACATCTGCAGAATCAAAAATCATTTTCCTCCGAAAATAACTTGCAAAGCATTAAATGCACTAGAATGAGAGTAGATGTTAAAAACTACTATTTGTTGACACTTTGTGATTTAGGATTGAAGAGAGGAGTTTTCTACAAATTAATGAGCCAGACATAATAGAGCACTGTCAAAATATTGATTTTATTGTATCCTACCTATTGTTGGCACTCTTTATTTCATTGGAGAAAAATATAATTTTTTCATTAGAGTTATCATTTGCTATTATTACATTATTTGCTATTTATTATGGAAAGGAATCTTGTTTCACTTTTCAATGTTAATATAAAACAATCACATAAAAAGTCGTAATAGAGACTAAAATACCAAAATCCAGAAAACAATTACTATATGTGCTGAAATATTTTTTAAAAGGAAAAAGAATTGTTGGTTAGATTTCTATAGGACATGATATACAAATTTAGATCTATACTTACACACTTGGTAAAAAATAAAGCTTAGAATTAAATGATTATATTCGTGCATTAAAACAATCAGATTGAAAAGTAAATGGTACGCAACATATATTCACAGATTTTTTTTTTTGTGGTTTTTGGGTCACACCCGGCAGTGCTCAGGGGTTACTCCTGGCTCCATGCTCAGAAATTGCTCCTGGCAGCCACGGGGGACCATATGGGACGCTGGGATTTGAACCGATGACCTCTTGCATGAAAGGCAAACGCCTTACCTCCATGCTAACTCTCCAGCCCCATATTCACAGATTTTAACAGATCAAATTACAGGGACCATTGCCAAAGTCTATTCTATTATTTTATTGTTGTTTGTTCGTTTCTTTATTTCTATCTTTTGGGGCCACACTGGTGGTAATTAGGGATTACTCCTTGTTATAAACTCAAAAATCACTCCTGAAGGTGCTTAAGGAACTATATTTGGTGTCCAGAGATCAAATTGGGTAGGCCGCATGCAAGGCAAGTGTCTGACCTCCTGTACTATCTTACTAGCCCAAATCCTTATATTATTTTCTTGGTTTTGTTTTGTTTTGGCACTCTACCCAGTGGTGCTCAGGACTCACTCTGCGCCTACACTCAGGTATCATTTCTTGTTGTGCTCAGAAGCCATATTCAGGGCTCAGAGGGAATTCAAACTTGGGTCAACCAACTGTAAAGCAAGTGCCCTACCTGCTGCACTATCGTCCCAGCCCCTATCTTTTTATTCTTATGGATTATTTTTTATAAAGCCCTTAAACATTTTATTCTCTTAATTCACCATAGATATATTGCTAGGGAAATTATTTAAGCAATGATTCTGAAAGCATAATAAAAATGTATGAATTTGTTTCTATAACTTTTCTATTAAGTCATTTTTACTTATATATTTTACATATAAGTTATAATGATGTAAAATATTATATGTATGCAGGGCTTTTTGGATGTTAACAAATACTTAATAAAATTTACTTAACCATTTAAAAGCAAATGATAAAGGGGGAAGTTCAGTATCTAGAGAGTTAAGATATAAAGTAATTTTTTTGATTTTTAAAGCAAGCAAAATATATCATTCATTTTCCGCTAAAAAATTAAATTAAAAAGCTAACCATGATAATCATTAATTATTGAACCAAGACAATCAGACTTGACATTAAATGTATCTTTGCAAGTTGGACATCAAATAGTCCTCTTTAGATCTACAGATGATATACACAAGTGAAGTATCTATTTCCCTGCTATCCCATCCTTTTTTTGTTTTGGACTACACCCAGAAGTGCTCAGGGATTATTCCTGGATCTTTGCTCAGAGATCACTCCTGGCAGAGCACAGGAGATAATATAGAATGCCAGGTGCCAGGGATCAAACAGGGCCAAACCAATTGCACAGGGAGGATATTTTTGAAGCACAGATCAATCAAAAGGTGAGGCCCTAAAAAACCCAAATTAAGTATAACTTGAAGCTTCTGTCCATTTGGGAATAGAGGTCCCATCTATGGAGTTTCTCTTCATCACCCTCCTCCCCCGGCTAAGGGCCTGTGGACCCTGCCTAGGTTCCACACGATAGGAAGGAAATACTTAAAATCATTTGGGGATGTCTAGGTCATACAGTAGTAAGAGCACTTGCTTTACAAGTTTTCAACCTGGGTTTGATCTTCAACATCACATATGATTCCCCAACCCCCTTCAGGAATGATCCCTGAGTACAGATTAAGATAAATCCTTGAGTACTGCCAATGTAAACCTTCCACCCGGCCAATAAAATAAATGAAAAAATTACTGCCACCAAGCACAAGAAACCAAAGACCTTTGGGATGTTGACACAATTTTACTCTCTTTCTTGAGAGGCTACATGAATCCAAATTAATAGATCTCTGTAGTCATAGCATGTCCCTAAATCTAGGGTTGGAGGAAGAAAATGGGAGAACACAAGCATTCCACAATTTCTATGAATGTTAATAGTAGCTAGATAGTACAAGAGCTCTATAGTTTGGGGGGGGGGGTGTTTGCCTCTGCAGATACATTTATTTTCCAACCTCTCTTTGTGCTTTACAAATCTACATTAAGTAGATTCTGTAAGTCTTTGGAAAGTGGATAAATGGTTCCATAGGAAGAGGAATGGGTGAAAGAAGAACCACTAGTAAGAAGACATTGATTTTGGATGACAGAGGAGATTATGTTACCAGTGAATACCTCTATACTGGAAGTGTCTGCACCAAGAATACATCTCCTTCTCTACATAAGAGGAACCAAAGCCTATTCTTTGGGAGCAAAGTAAACTCAACACAAGTCATCTGACCTTCTCTGACCAATGTAGGCTCTTTTTACATGCTGTTCCCTCTGTCTGGAAGTGTTCCTATCCTTTGCTCTGTCAGCTCCTTCTGAAACTAATCCTCCAAGAATGTCACATATTACCTAGTGGAAGAGAGCTCTGCTCTCTTCATTTATAGCAGTGGTCCTTAAACTATGGCCCGTGGGCCACATATTGTATTTGTATCTGTTTTGTTTCTTTATGGCAAAATAGGATATATGCAGTGTACTTAAGAATTCATTCATAAGTTTTGTTTTTACTATAGTTAGACCCTCCAATGGTCTGAGGGACAGTGAACTGGCCCTGTTTAAAAAGTTTGAGGACCCCTGATTATAGTCTTCATGGTCGCTGTTGAAGTAAAAAAATATCTGTGCTCTCTTTGGTGGGCAAGAAGCATAGATGTCATGCCCTCTGCTATGTCCCCAGAGTTAATACACTTAATTAGATGGACAAATCTGAAAAAAATAGCCTGTAAAGCCTGAAAACAATGCCAAGAGTGATGAAGCAGGAGAGAAGAAGGAAATAGTTCCTCCAAGCTCATTCAACCAGACTTCTTTTTAGAAAGGAACTTGATCCTGTGCTCATAAATGCTCAGAACAAGATTCACCCTTTAGGGCCAAGGGGCTAATGGAGCCAAGTTTAAAAAGTCAAGATATTATAATCTTGTTGATTCAAACTAGTGTGTTTATCTCATGAACCTTAATCTCCATTCTAGAAAAGTTGACTTCTAGAGAAGGGCCAGGTCAGGTGCAAAGAGATCCAGTGTAAGGAGCCCACACATCAGGGGCACAAGTTTTATTCAGTGTCCAACGTTGCCACCATCTACAAGCTGAGACCCATTGGGCAAGTTAACTCCCATGGCTTCTAAGCCTCCCTGTCTTCATCTAAAGGAAGAGTATTCAAGGATTAAATTAAATGATACTATGTGTTAAAGCCCAGAGTTTCATATGTAATAAATACTCAATAAATGGGGGAAGCTTTTTTACAGGATCTGATGTTGCTTTCAAATTTCCCTAAGGAATATGGGATCCGGCTACTTAATATGGTATTATTAGAATAGTCCCCACTTTTCAAGAATGGCTAGCATTGCCCTTCTGTCATAGATTTAGAACTTCCTCCATTGGGGGACAGTTAATCCAGAAACCCCCTTTTACTCTTTGTGTGTGTGTGTGTGTGTGTGTGTGTGTGTGTGTGTGTGTGTGTGTTTGGGCCACACCCGGCGGTGCTCAGGGGTTACTCCTAGCTGTCTGCTCAGAAATAGCTCCTGGCAGGCACGGGGGACAATATGGGATACCAGGATTCAAACCAACCACCTTAGGTCCTGGATCGGCTGCTTGCAAGGCAAACACTGCTGTGCTATCTCTCCGGGCCCCCCCTATTACTCTTAGGAGGAAGGGTAAAGGAGCATGTCCAGGTCCCCATGTTTCTGTGGGTGGTTCCTCTTGAATACAATGGCCACAAGTTTGACTCATTAGCTTCCTACTTCCAGCTCAGGCATTAGAAACCCTTAAAATCAACAATATACTAGTAGGTAAATTAGATGATTATTTACTATGGTGTGTTTAATCTAGGATAGAGGTTCCTAAACTTATTTCAGCCCACCATTTCTTTTTTTAAGAATCACTCAGCACACCCCTAGAAATCTACCTTATTTAAGCCAAAAAACAACAACAACAACAACAACAAACAAAAAAACACAAACCCAACATCCCCCAAATTGAACCCAGGGCTACTCAACCAATCCAGTTCCCCCTAGTAGATAGTATCACCTACTTTGGGAAATGAAATGATGTAGAACCTGAAACTTAAGAAATTACCATTACTTTCACTTCTTCCCCAAGGTAATTCCACTAGTTTCCACAATACTAACTAGCCTAGAACACAGGATATCATGAATATATGTTTGAAGTAGATAAAATGAATGAACAATGAATAAATGAGTGAATGAATGACATAGCACCTCCTTCAGGTCTTTAGTTTAGGCCCAAGGAAAAGATGAAGCACAAGACCCCTAGACAACAACAACAACCAGTTTGTGTGTGTGTATATATATCTGCGTGTGTATATCTATGTGTGTATAAATAAATGTGCTAAAATGTGATAGATTGGAGTGAGAATGTTTGTTTAGTAAAGCCCTAAACCCTACTCCTATCTCACACCCCACTCTGAACTCAGCTGACCCTTTAAAATGCATCTTCTGAAACATATAGGAAATCAATCAGCTGATACATATCGATCCTCAGGTAAATAACTCCAAAGACCAGTCAAGGAAACAAAGAAGTAATGACACTTCTCCACTAGACTCTGCAAATGATAGATGCCCACGGTTGTTGGTGGATTCTAATTTCTAAAATAGTAACAAACTGTATAAAACAAGCAATGATAGCAACTAGTTGTTGAAAGCTTGTTCTACAATCATTAATTAATCATTTTCTCTTTTAATTCTGATGACTCGATTAGAAAGGAAGGATTATTCCATTTTCCCTGATGAGGAAACTGAGGCTTCACAGATAGAAAGATTTGCTAACAAGCAGCTTGCCAGCAGAGGAGCTAAGTATCAAACCTGGTCCCATCTGACTAGCCTAAGCTTTTTATTACTGTTACTCTGCTTTAAAAAAAAATAAAAATAAAAAGGCAAAACAAGGGGCCAGAGCGATGGCACAAGTGGTAGGACAATCGCCTTGCACAAGCTAACCTAGGATGGATGGCAGTTTGATTCCCAAGCATCCCATATGGTCCCCCAAGCCAAGCCAGGAGCAATTTCTGAGCACATAGCCAGGAGTAATCCTTGAGCATCACCGGGTGTGCCCCCCCCAAAGGAAAACAAAACAAAACCAAAAACTAAATTTCTTGCTCTTCCTCATTTACAAACTTGATGCTTCCAGCTCAATGAAATAAAAATTATAATTATGGAAAGAGAGCAAGAACACTTCTAAAAATAAATTATGCAAAAAAATAAATTATAGATATTGATATACTAAGCAAGGCATGCTCTCCGTAACCCTCAGGAGGAAAAAGGGCAACTAACAAGAAAAATGAACACAAAGAATTCACTGTTTAGATTTAGCTCCTTCCAGAACAATGATATGATAAGTGGAAAAAAATACATATTTTCTTGTGTTAATCTAAGGGTTAACAGTTGGCTGATGATAGAGATTAATAAAAGAAAGGTTGCCTTTGGTCCCAGATCAGCACTGACTGGAGTAGCCTGCTTTTGAGATGCTGTTAAAAAACACAAATACCTACGCATTTAAGCACAAGTAATGAAATAAAATGTTGCCTTGGATTCTGCTCAATACCCTGATTCTTGAAGAAGTCCTTCATCTTCATCTTCCCTGCACCACCAAGCCTTTCCACAATGACCTCCACAGGAGACCAGCCCCTGCCAGAAGCAAGTCAAGAGACAGATTCCAACTCAAGTGTGTTCTGAGGAATGAAGCAGCTGGAAACCACTCATTCTTTAGATCAATTAAAAAATTATTTTATTAAATGTGATATTTAGAGATCACATGCAAAAATTACATAATTTTTATTTGAGCCATATTATCATGCAAGGGAGAGAAAGTTTCCTTAACCAAATGTCCCCTGGTCCCCAGGAACCACACCAGGCCACACCACCTGAGCAGCCTGGCTCATTATTCAGGCAGAGTGCCTGAAAATACCTCTCCTAGGCATCTCCATCCATCCACCCTCTGACATATGAGGGAAATGGAGGATCAAATTACTGGTATTGGTGAGATAAAAAGGACAGAATGTCAAAATGCAACCAGGTCTTCTGGGAGGGCTCTGAAAATGGTAAGTACTCAAATATCTGGAATATATTACTTGACCTCACCAGACAGCCATCGCTAAAGAATAAACATGCCAGCAGGCACGACTTGCACATCCCCCAAAATACAGTCCGTATCACCACTCTTGCATCAGAGAAGCATTGTCATGGGAAATGCCAATCAGATGACGAGACCCTGGCCAAGCTGTCATTTGTCAGGCACTTAGAAAACCACTGTCTTCCTTGGGGCGGCAGCAGTTTTTAAAGAGAACACTGCTAAGTCACTGTACCTTAATCAATATATCTTAGATGACCCAAATGTATAGGTTCTCTGCTATATATTCTGTTTCCCAAATACTCAAGATGAGAATTTTTAATGCAACTAACATTTCAAGGCACACACACACTCCACCTTGCCAACTTTAAGAAGAGCTTTTTAAAAATAATTTTCAATGGCATTATGTCTACAAAGAGTGAAACCACTGAAAAGGAAGGAATCGGGGAGGGGAGAGAGATTAGAATAAAACCAAATCAAGAAACAGCTACAGAAAAAATAGATATTAAGTTGTCAAATCAACAATCACCAAAAAGAATTGCAGCGTGCCTAGCTATTTTGCTACAGAATCATGCTTCCAAAGTCCTTGAGAGAGTCAGGCAGGGTTCAGAAAGGCCACAAGACTAGACAAGGAGAGACTCTGTCCCAAGGCAGCCCTAACCCACTCAGAGGAGACTCACAGCACAGAGTACAGCCTTTCTTTCATGTTTTTGGCATGTGTCAACTTTGAACCCTCCCCACTTTTCCACACTACACTTGCGCCCTTCTGAACTCTTCTTAGGCTACTGGAGTGGGATTGCCACCCATCAGACAGACCCTCTTCCGGCAGACACGATGGTGAATAAAGTTTCTCAGAGGCTGCAAGCATTGCGCTCTGAGTTTAATTAGCAGACCCAGCCATGCTTCATAAGTGAGAAGCTCTCTGCTCAGCGTAGATTTAAGATTGCTGAAATAGCCACTTGGCATCAACAGATCACAACCCCCAAACTGGGAGCCCTGACCAAGGAAACAAAATAATTAAAGCACTTTAGCAGTCATTTCAATAAGATTTCCCACCCCCTCAGTAAGCTTTATAGAAATGACAGGCTTTCTATAATCATTTGGAAGGCTTTGCCTGACTTGACTTTAATAGATTTCAATAGAGAATTTAAAAAAAAAATTTAAGAACAAGAAAAAAATTATTTGTGCCACGTTTTCTCTAGCCTGATATTTTTAGATATTTTTGATAGACGAATTAAATAATCAAGCTATTCAAAGACATTAAATTTCATATAATATCTCTGTGGTTTGCTTTTCTATAGCTGACACAGATTCACTGATAAAGTTTCAAAATATTTTTTCCCTTTTGAAAACAAATCTATAATGCATATGTTCTTGCAGATAATAAGTTCTGGTTTACTTTTTTAACTTCCACACCAAGAAAGTTAGTATTGCTGGAAGCATGACTTGACCATAGTCCTCTAAGCACTGTACTGGGGGAGGAGGATAGGCAAGGTTAGCTGCAAAGTGACATTCATTTGTCTCGCCGCCATGATGCAAGCATGTGACTGCAACAAGTTGTGACATATCCAGTGGTGAGACAAGAGTTATACAGTACAGCAGGTAGAGCTACCTTGCACACAGCCTTCCTAGGTTCAATCCCCAGCATATAATATGTCCTTAATAGCCCACCAGGAAGGATCCCTGAGCACATGGTAAGGATTAAGCCTTAAACTTAGTGAGTGTGGTTCAAAAACCAAAAATTTTTAAATAAATAAAATAAATAAATAATAAAAGGACTATATAAGGTATCAAGGATCTGTTATGATCTTCTATCACCTCTAACACCTCTAATAAGTGCAGTTGGTTGACTTTCACCTTTCCATGGTGGGCTTGGGAATTAGAGGCATTTGATGAATTAATGTAAAAGTTAATGTAAACCTCCAAGGATCCTCTCCTCCAGACCTATTAAACACCTATCAAGGGAAGTACATGGGAACTTCTGATATTCAAGCAGGATCATCTTCATAATATGGCTGAATGGGTATTTCTTTTTTTTTTTTTTTTTTTTTTTGGTTTTTGGGCCACACCCGGCGGTACTCAGGGGTTACTCCTGGCTGTCTGCTCAGAAATAGCTCCTGGCAGGCACGGGGGACCATATGGGACACTGGGATTCAAACCAACCACCGTTGGTCCTGGATCGGCTGCTTGCAAGGCAAACGCTATCTCTCCGGGCCCCTGAATGGGTATTTCTATGATTAATCTAAATTTTTAGGTACTCTGGGTGGCCTTCAATAGCTAAATGGACTAATTTTGTCCAGTATACATTCTCATATGCATGTAATTCTGGAACAAAACAACAAAAGATTAAAAGAAAAGCCATTGTTGTGAAGGAGATAATGAATGGATGAAAAGTGTGAAATGTGGAGTGAAACTATAGGAGTTGGTACCCTAACATCTAGGCTGAAAAATACTCAAGAAGCACAGGAGAGGGAGAGATAAGAACTTGTCCTCCAGAAGACCAGTCCCCTCAGTCCCCAAACACCCTAATCAAAGACCCAACTGACTCAGGTAATCAAGCTGTGATGCTTTGATAGAAAATTTGGGGGTTAATATTGCTCAAGTCTATGCCATCATTCTTCCTGTGTCACAGACTGCCACAGACTAAGGATCAGTTGGCAGAGGAAGGGGAACGCCTACATAGTGGTTTTGTTTTCTGTATCTTAATGTCTTTGAAGCATCCACATGATCTTTCTGCCACCACCCACCTGTAAATTCAAGCCTTGACTTCTATTGCCTAGGACATGAGCTACCTGCCACCAGCCTGGTGCCAGGATGCTGGGGATGAGCTTTTCAGTCATGCGTAATACTATCACAAGGATCTTGTAAGTAAATATAAAATGAGAAAGGAAGCAGAAAAGGGTCAGAAGAGGGACAAACAGTGCCACTCTGCAGGCAATCTGAACATTCTCTCTTCTCAGACCCACTGCCTACCACTCTGAGGACCTCAGGAGCCCTGCCTAAAATTTAGGATAAGTATTAGGGACCAATGGATACAGAATGAATAACCCGCACTAGCAAAGTAAGTACTCAAAACTAAACCAGGCGGAACTGTAGAGATAGTACAGTGGGGAAGGCACTTACCTTGTATGCAACAGACCTGGGTTCAATCCCAGAACTACATAAGGTCCCTCATCCCTGCCGAGAGTAATGCCTTGAGCTTAGAGTCAGGAATAAGCTCTGAGCATTGCCAGGTATGGCCCCAAAACAAGCCAGGACTCTGCCCAGAATTGCTGCTTTCCATTCTCAAGTTGGTGGGCATAGCGGGGGCCTGAAACCCAGCTCCAGCCCACAGGTGTAACTGATACCAAAGTCCCAACCTTCATTCCTATTTCCTAATGACTTAATGGTTGCAGAGCATAAGGTCTTGCCAGCTGTGCTCTCCCTGATGGGGGGACACATTTTTTTGCCCCAAACGCCCAGGTCAAAAGCTGGCACCATAAAAATGGATACTAGATTACCCAGCAGAAAGATAAAAGAAAATGTCTGGAAACAATTGCTGTAACAATAGAAAGTGCTTCCAAAGACTAGTGGGAAGATGACAGGGGCACTGCAAAAGATCCCACAAGGTACAGGACCGACTCCACAACAAGCAAGGAATATTTCCATTGCCACTGCTAAGGAGTTGTGCTCTGCCGAAACAATGCTCTAGTTAGTCTAAAACAGATAAAGCAGAGATTTAATAGTTTCACAGGCTATTAAAAAATACTTTAATGCCCATTTAGAAAAATTTTAATGTAAGGGAAAAAATAAAGACCTACAGTGATTGGGGAGAGAGTGGCAGGGTTCACTCTTGGCTTAGTGCTCAGGGGTCTCACCCTGTGCTACTGGAGAAACCACAGAGATCCAGGCATCAAGTTCAATGTGCTCTGAGCCATGCCTGCAGATACTTAAAAGTAAGAAAGGTTGAGTGGGAGGCAGGGTAGAGTCCTCAAACAGCCCAAAAGTTCTCTGTACAAGGGGATCCCAGGTATGAGATGATAGGCAAAATTTGGACTTGAGGGTCCTCATTCTTCTCATTTTCAGCTCTGTCAGGGCCTAGAAGATGTACTGTGTGGTTGTCATTCTACTTTATTATTCTATTCTATTCTATTAGGGGAATAAAGAAATTTAGGAATGATGGCCAACATTCCCCAGGAGCAAGGTCCGCATGCTCTTTTGGTCCCTCTAACTACTGCAGACACCCACCCCAACTCCAGTCATCAGCAAACTCATCAGGTCAGATGGATAGCTCAGGGCACTGAGTGATCCCCTTTATGGCCCTTCAAGGCCACCATGGTAGTACATTGTTGGGTACAAGCACTGAAAGGGCCATTTGACTGAGTATCATTGGCATGGCCCTGAAATCTCCTGATCACCACTTGGTAGATCCTTCCCCCGAAAAAAGAGGTGCTTCTAAAGTACTGTTTCCCTCCCACATGTGCGTACATTCCAATTCTACCACAACCACCACCAGTGGAACTGCTGCCTGGCTGGACTCAGTGTGAACATGCAAATGATTCCCTAGTGTGTTTCAGATGCTCCCCCTGCTAAGAAAGGCCTCTCTTTGCTACCAACTAGAACACCAGGGGGGTGCAGAGAGAACTCCAGAATAATAAGAGCAATCAATACCCCGCTTGACAGAAGGCCTCACTACTAACTCCCAACCAGGTACACACAGCAGGCAAAATACAAGTATGCAACACTAACTAACTGGAAGAACCCATAACCCAAGAATCTACACATCCCTCCACAGTCCCACCAATGCAAGTCCCAGAGCAAATAGGCTGTCTGAACATAGTTTCACAGAGAAAGCATCTCTGCATGTCTTACCTGAAGAGGGGTCTCTCCCAACATGACAAGTCTGTGCTGACTTCCAGACTCTTTACCTAGTCTTCATAAACTCAGAGAAGGTACACTGGCCCAGAACTCAGGTCTTTCCATCAGAGCCTATGGCCTGGAGGTAGGAGAAAGCAGATGCCTGCAGTCTGCACTCACCTGCGCCAGGCCATGGCCAAGAGGGCTGGAGCTTCTGCCTGGAGCAAGGTTTAAAGATGACCTGCAGAAAGCTCACGTCTGTTCTGAAACTTGCATCGAGTCTCACTTTAAATAATGCTGAGAACAAAATGCAAGCTGATATTTCAGCTTACTTAAGAAGCTTATTAAAAACACTAAATCCAAAGATGTTAAAAAGCTATAATTGTCCTCATTCAAACTGGAAAAATAAATCTATTTGCTTTCTTCTTTTATGATCTCCCAAAAAAAAAAAGTTCATCTATATTCTCATGAGCATCATTGCTGTCTTTTTTTTTCCCCCTCCATTCAAGGCACTTTTGAAAACACCTGTGCCATTCATAGCCAACTTCTGAGGAAAAGGCAACCCTATTTGGGGAAGGTTGTTTAACTCTGTTTTCCTTATGCCACACAGATAAGCTTGTTTTGCTTGAAAAGTAAGATGGAGTTCAAAGTTCATTTGAACGGGCTTGTGGATTTTATATGTCTGAGCTGATGAAAATGTCTTTGGTTACCTGAGGCAGAGTGAACAACCTAATCAGTCAGCTTTTGGGGGCTCAGCGGGCAACGATTCCACATCTTACCATTGCCTTCAGCATCCAATGGGCAACTGTGCTAAGGCTAGCACCCTCCTGTCCTCTCACATAATGGGGGTGACTGGCCTCAGGCTTGGATCAGAGTAGCGTGACCATCATCTCCTGCCCACCCCACATCTTCCATGAAGACAGCCCTGGCCAGCAGTTAACTTGCTGAGTGGTGAGGATCTCAAGCCCACTCAGAAGTGAAGCACTCGGGGCACAGAACTAGATGGGTTTTTGGAGCAGTGGTCCAAGAGAATGCAAATTTATTGAAAGCGCTTTCTCCAGGTTTTTTATAATTACCATTTATGTCTCTAGGAACTGTTTCCCTGAACCTAGTTTAGGGTGAAAGCATTTTAGAGACTTTCTCTGCAGATGACATATGAGATACTAACCTTTTCTCATAGCCCAGATGTTAAGTTCATTTTCATCACGTTTATGCAAATTTCATATGAGCAGTAAATCAAAAAAATCTTAAATCACGATATACACTATTTAAAAATCTACACTAAATCCAGTTTACTTGCAGTGATATTAACATAAAGACACAGTTAAGAACTAAAGGTAGGAAACAGCTGTCACAGCCCCTTCTCCCATGCATTGGCCCCAAGAGACCTGGGGTCCCACAGACCCAAATTCATCAGACCCAAATGTCTCTGCATGCTCACTCACAACCAGAATAAAGCTATATCCGATTAAAGACCTTCTGGAAATGGAAGCCTAAGTTTTCAGAACTTTGGTCATACAAGGGTTCTTCAGCCAAAGGCCTACCATCATGTCAGTGGCTGGCCCCAACCTTCAAAGGAGCTGTGAGACTTCTGGTAGCCTGCCCCCTCCTCAGCAGGGGGCGGGAGTTAATTCCTAGGGCGCTGGGGCCTGCATTTGTCAAAGGGAGGACGGCAGTGCTATCATTACCAAGCAGATCAGTCAGGCGGCTAACAGTGCAATCAGGAGACATTTGCACTCTGCTATCAGAATGACATCATAACTAAAGCAGCCTTAGGCCAGAAGTCCTAGACTTTCTCCAAGCAGTGACCCGAGGTCTGCCCCAGCGCCCCCCTGCGACTCCCCATGCAAGAAAACTGAGTATTCCTGGCCCAGTAGCTGGTTAGGTCCTTAAGAAGTTCCCAGGCAAACAGGAATTCCGTGACAGTTTTCTCCCCAACACAACGACTTTCCCCCCAGGTTCACCGGTCATAAAAATAATATAGAGTATATTTTTAATAAAATGTGAGGTGCTCCAAAAACCACTTTTCTTGACAGACAAGGGTTGATGAGAATTTATGGATGCAGCACTATTTCGGCATTTCCAACCGAACTGTGTGGCTCTTTCTGTGACCGTGTGTTCAGCAAAGAGAGCTTTGCAGGCTCTACATTCAGTAACGTAATTAAACGATGGGGTGGAGTGGGGAAGAATGGGGAGACAAGCGAAGGGAGAAGCACTGTCTGCTCTTTTTTTGTTATTGTTGTTGCTGCTTTCGCATCATTTTTAAATCCCATCTTTCTCTCGAGCGCGCACACTCAGGCGCGCGCGGCCAACACACACACACACACACACACACACACACACACACACACACCCCTCAGAATAATGGGGAAGGCATTTGGCAAAAAGCTGCATAGGGTCACGGTGCCACCAACAGCGGTCCCTGCTCCAGCACTCCTGGGACCTGCCCTACCCCAGATGCCCAACTCCGACTTGCCTCCCGGGGCTGGCTACAGGTACACGCGTGGCCCACCAACCTCACCTGCCCCGAAAAGTCTGAAGACTGAAAAGAAAAAATTTTTTCAAAAGTTGTGCGCACTGCCAGCCGGGAACTCCGATCCTCCCGCCAGCGAGCAGCCTTCACCCGAGGCCAGCCCGACTGCGCCCCGGTTCGCCGCGCCTGGCTCGCCGGGGCTCTGCGCGCTAACCTCGGGGCACGGCCGAGGCCACTGCAGGGCACTTACTTGGCACTTGCTTTTGACCGTGGGGGTCCTCGCGGTTTTCACTTGGGGGTTTTCAAACAAGTTTCAGGAAGGAAGAAGAAAGCAAAAAAATAAAAAATTAAAAAAAAATCCAATTATGCAAAATAAGCTCCGGACTGGGAGGCGCGCGTGGGATCCGACGCCGCTGCTACTGTATGAGTTCTCGGAGCAGCCCCGGGCCCTGCAGATTTATGGGGGCGCGTCACGGCTACGCCAGGTCCCGCCGCCGGATCATCTCGAAGTTAATTAAAGCGGTAATGTCCACTTTCCCGGCGACCCTCTTGCGCGCGCGGGTTTACGGTTTCACCATCCAGCCCGACCCGGGCTCAGCCGGGGAGGGAGAAAGGGGGGTACTCACCCCCACGCTTCTCTTTCTTCCCTCTTCTGCTCCCCCTCTTTTCCTCTCTCCTCTCTCTATCTCGCCACCACACACCCCCCTTTTCTTCTCTTTAAGTCGCCTTGCCTTCCCCTCGGTGAACAATGAACAAAGATGTGAGTGATGGGAAAAGATCGCCCCCTCCCAGCCAAGACGGCCTTAAAGTAAAAAAAAAAAAAAAAAAATTTAATAAATACAAATCCAGTTGCTCACATCAAAGCAAGTGGACGAGAACCCAGCCCCAGACACACACAACACACACACACGCGTACACACGCACGCAACGCACGCTCACCCCATTCCAAGTTCACCCAAGCCCTTGTTGCTGGGGGGGCGGAAAAGACCAGGCCAGGGCTTCAGGAGCTGCCTAATTCGTCGGGGGGTCCCCGGACCACCGGCGGTCGGGAGAGGGGATGACGGTGCCAGACTGAGCCGGCTTCCCGCGCCCCCACTTTCCCTCCCCCACTCCCTCCTTGCATCTACACCGGCCAGCCAGCCAGCCAGCTAGCCAGCCGGCCCGGCCGCCCGCTTCGGGCTGCCTAGCTAGCGGTCGGATGCGCTCAGCAAACGCGGCCCCTGTCGGATTTCTGGCTAAACTGCACAGCGGCCACGGACGCTGCCGGGAGAAGGCGCAGGAGGGACCCGAAACCGGCCGCACGCACCCCGCCTCCCCACCCACCTCGCGCCCCACCGCCGCCGCCGCCCCCCGGCGCCCGAACCCCGCAGGCCGGGACGCGGCGGGCGCAGCTGCCGTTCTTTTCTGCTCAAGTGCAAAAGCCAGGCGGCTGACAAATCGCGTCTCCAGCCAGCAACTCGTTAGACATAACAATATCCGCCCAACAAAACCCCACAGCCTCGGCCCCGACCTGCACGCGAGCCCCGGGGACCCCGCCCTGGCCGCTCCGCGGACCCCAGCTACTGCTTCCTAGCGAGTGGCCTCTCTCCGCCGGCCCCCTGGCCCCCCTCGGAAGATCGTGCCGATCTTGTCTCTCTCTCCCTAACTCGGAGATGGGGTGCTCATTGGTCAGGACGCGGACGGTAGGTACGCTCACAATACTCAAGTGAAAGGAGGGAGTGGGGGGAGTGACAACTTTCCTTCCACCTGTCCGCCAGGAAAAGCTCTGCAGGAGTTTCCATCCATGCCTTCAGAGGGAGAGCAGGGGGACAGTCTCTCTCTGCCCTCTTCTGTGTTTCTTTTTATCCTCCTCCCCCCCCCCAGTCTGCATTTACACCTTTCACTCTATATACATCCACCTAGATAGGTGGCAATATCTAGATTTCAAATTGTTTGCCAAACTGCAACAGATGGGCGCGTGGAGATATGGACACTTTTCTACTCCTAATCAAAGAAAAGCTCCCCCCACACCCCCTTTTTTTCTTTCTTTCTTTTTTTCTTTTTTCTTTTTTTTCCTAAAATACATTTTGGTCCCGCCTACGACTGTTTTGCTTAATCTTCGTCTCCAAAAAGACAATATCTCGAAGCCCAGAGAAGAACCGCAAAGAGGATGATGCGTCCCTGAATCGTACGTCTGGATGGTCCATTTCCCAAAATGCGCTTTCCTCTGACCCCCCAACCCCTGCATCTGACCCGCTCTCCGGACATCCACGCCCGCACCCCCTCGCTCTGATTGGCCTCTTTTCTGGTCCGCTCGGTTCCCTCCATAACCTGTTACTTATTACTTTCTTTATTCCTTTCTTGCCCCCCCCCCTCGAGTGGTTCCCCCTCCCCAGCCAGAACTGGGCCGCGGCAGGTGCTGCGAGCGCGGAGCCGCGCGGGCGAACACCAACCACCTTTCCTAGGGTCACGGGTTCGGGACCCAGCACTTGGGGGTGGGGGGCTGCTGCGGTACCCCCCCACCCTCGGCCTGGCACGGCTCCCGGGGCGCAGGAGGCCACTGCAAACACAAAATGGCAGGTCTTAGGCGGGCCTGGGCACCCGCAAGTTTGACAAGCTGGAAGAAGCATCAGTTAACTTTCCTTGGATTTATTTATTTAATTAATTAATTTTAGGAATTGCCCTCTTTCTTGCGGGCATCGGAGGCGATGGGGCAGGAATCCCGTAGCGAACCGCGCAGGGGAAAGGAAAGAAAGGAGAAAAAAAAAAAAGAGGGGGGGAGGCAAGGCAAAGGAGGAAAAGTGGAGATGGGAGCGGAGAAGAAAATGGGGAGACCCACTTGAGCAGAAGTTTCCACCGCTCCGGCCTCCGAAGCTTCACACCGCTCCCATCCATCCCCCCCCCCCCAAAAAAAAACACCCCCCCAGTCCCTTTTGAAAGTTTCCCGGGCCAGAGCGACGAGGGCGCGCGGGGGGCTGCGCCGGGCGCGGAGCGAGCGAGCGTGAGACGCGGTTCAAAGTAACGGTCCCAGGACCGCGGGCTGGCGGGCGGGCGGGCGGGCGGGCGCGGGGCCCGCTTCCCCCCGAAGTTCCCCGGCGCCCGGTAGGTAGGTCGGGCCGCCGCCGCCGCGTTGCCTGCTTCTCCTCTTCCACCCCCCTGCTGACAGCTCCTCTCGCCAACGTCACAGCCACGGATATTTAATTAGATCGTATTTTTTGAATCGCGATGGGGCGAGCTTGGAAAGCCGGCGGCAGGCCTGGGCGAGTCGAGGAGGGGTGGGGGGGGAGGAAGGGAGAGGATAAGGGGGCGACGCCAAGAGTCCAAACTCACTTTGCCACCTCCCGGACGCCGGGGCCCGTCCTCCTCTCTCCTCCCCGTCCCCCCCAGTCCGCCGCCGCGCCTCCCCGCGCGCCCCCCTCCACCTCCACCACCACCACCACCATCCGCGCCCCGCCGGTCCCCCCCACCTTTGTTTTCCTTTACCTTTAAACATTGAAACGCGGGCGCCGGGGAAGCAAACTCGGGCACGTAAAGCGGAGCGTTGTAAAAGATTGTGTTCAATGAATAATGAAACATGTCCACATGATTGACTTGATCATTTTTTCCGGGGCTGAGGGGGGACGGGCGCCCTGCTCGCGCGCCTCCTTCGCCCACTCGGCTGAGCCCTGCGAACTGTTCTCAGCCCGCCGGGGCAGGGCGGGCTGGATTTTCATCTGCCTCTTTTCAGAATCGCCCCATTCATTGATACTCATCACCCAAACCTCAGCAGACAACCCCATCCCCGGGCCGGCCTCCCCCTCTCTGGTAGGTGAAATGCATTGTACCATTAAAAACGCTTTCCATTGTCGCCCTGGCATAATTCACAAGCAACTAGATAGGTCTTGCGGCATTTAGCTTTGATGAGCCGGAGACTGAACCCCCTTGATATAATAATCTACAAAGAATGGTGTGTGTGATCGTCCATTTTTTCTCTCTCTCTAGCAACTAAGAAACCATTTAACACAGCGCAGCTTGCTTCTGACCTTGAGCTCATGTAAACACACTTATTAAAATCTATCTATTCTCCAAGAGCTACATTCTGATTGTCACACTCGTTACGGAGACATATATCAAGCCCCTTTGCTTGTCACTACTTGGCATTCCTGGCTTTGACTAAAGAATTTTTTTTTTTTTAGCCAGACGAGAGAGGGATTGCCACGGAGAGAGAAGAGAGAGAGAGAGAGAGCAAAAGAGAGAGAGAGAGACACGGGAAAGGGGGTGAGAGAGAAAAAAAAAAAAGCTAAATTCTTACCTGCTCCTGAAACTATTGAAAGTCTTGTTTCTTTTCTGGGGGGAAGGAAAAAAAAAAACTCCCGGGTGAATCTCGGCGGACAGCGGGACGCGAAGAATCAGTCACAGCCCGGGCGTTTAAGGGAGTCATCAGCGACCAAATGACGTTGATCCGCGCTGTAACCTTGTGGCGTATTTAATGTAAATAAGGCAGTTATGTTGCCAATCGCCGCGATACAAACACGGAGAAGGTCCTCAGCCTCGCCTCCCGCGCCTGCCATTAGAGGCGACTTTATTTACAGACACTATTTAGGAGATCATGATGATTTCTAAAACAATACTAGTGCCAAATGATTATGAAAATATGATTTTAATTAATCACGTCGTCGGCGAGGAAATTAGCATACGGTAATTAAACTTGGAGAAAAACGTCACGCGGGTTCTCTGCCTTATGGGTCCAGAATAATCATCCTCACACGGTGGGCTCCAGGACTTAATTAAAGCACAAAATAACTTTTTAAAGGCAACTTTGCCAGGCTTGGTCCTCGAGCAAAGGGGCTTTCGGTAAATAAGAGGAGGGAAGGTAACAAGGCAGAGCTAGATGTGAGTGATGCGTGGGTTGGGGGGGGGGGGTAAGGGGGGTTTCTGTGAAGCCAGGCAGAGGGGTAGGAAAGAGGGGAAAGGCTGAATAATGCAATTATGGATTCTCTGTCCTGGAGTTGACAAAAGCTGTGCCTCAAAAGCCTCTTTGTTATAGGATTATATAATGATCCCGGTGTCATTATGGGTAAAAAAAAAAAAAAAAACGATTCAGTAATAATAATAAAAGAAGTATCCAGCTACACCAATGAGGAGCTTGTTTTAAAAGACTTGAATGTGGCACTGAGGCATGTTAATAGCATAAATACAGGATCCCAAAGAGTTGGAAATAAAGGAGAAAGGGAGGGAAGGACTGGAGGGACAGAGAGGGGGAAGGAGGAAGAGGCCTGTGTTGCTCCTGATTAAGAAGGAATAGAGACAGATTTGATGATTCAAAATGCCAAGCCACAGAAGCACTTAAAACACTGATTCAGGTGAGAGTTTTTCCAGCCTGCCTGCCTCAGTCCTCTTCGGATCACTGGAGGTTTTTAAACCAGGGCACCACAATACTATACATATAAAGCAAAGATTCCCAAAAGGCAGATCACAGCCATTTCCAGCAGGTGCACAGGGCTGCAAACAGACTGTCCGGGATCCAGAGGAAGGAACACAGAACCTAGCACAAGGAGGAGTCGCTGGCCGAGGGTTGAGCTTCAGCACAGAGAAGACTCAGCAGCCCTAGGACCAGCTCTGGTCACTCACTGGCTGGGTGCAACTGGTCTTGCAGGCCAGTGTGGCCCACCTCTTTGCACTCTGCCCTGGCAATCCAGCATAGGTTCTCTCCCCTCCCTTCCTCTCTCCCTTCTGCCCTCTAACCTTTTCTCTTTTTCTCATTCTTTTTCTTTCATTCTTCCTCTCTCCTCAGGTTCTCTTTATCTCTGTGTGTGTGTTTCTCCCTCACTCTCTTTAGAAGTAAGGGATCAGTTTTCCTCAACAAACTAGTTTTTTGAGATTCTTAAAAGTTCTCTCAGATCTCTGAAGCAGTGGATTTATTTTTGTAATCCTCTGCTCAACCCCCCCCCCCAAAAAAAGTTTAGGAATTCTGTCTGCATTTTCTAATCTGATGGATCCAAAATTCTTTTTGAACAAATTCCAAAAACCAGACTCTGTGTGTGTATGTGTGTGTGTGTGTGTGTGTGTGTGTGTGTGTGTGTGTGTGTGTGTGTGCAAAAAATGAGCAGGCAATCACATCAGTGATATTGTCAGCTTTCTGGGAAAGGTAGCCAAAGTAGGGGGCTGTTCTTTAGTTCAGTTCTTTATGGAGCAAATGATTATACTCTGTTGTCTTTTGAACCTGTTATTGTAAGTCAAGTGATTCTTTGTAAGTGACAGCTCTGACAAAGAGGCGAGCAAAGTCGAGCAGGTCCAAAGGAAGTGACCATATGGACTTGGAGAAAAGGCACTTTCTCCCCCAGGAGAGCAGGGTGGCAGCCGCCTTTTAACCCGCCAGGGTCTTAGGAGTGGTAGAGGCGCGAATCCTGGCACTGCCATAAAGCCCAACATTCCCAAAGCAGTCTGATTGGGGACAGATGGGGGCAGCCAGGGTTGGGGCGCTGCTTCCTCGCCTGATGCAGGAGGGGTTGCAGCCTCAGGAGGTTGATTCTCTACCTGGAAAAGGAGTACTCGCTCCCTAGCAGGGAGCCAAATCGGGGCGGCCGCGCCAGACACTTACTCAGCTGTATAGGCTGACTGGCAGGACCTCTTTGGGGGCAGGAACTACCTACCACCTGGAGACTTCGCCCCACATTCTAAACCAGGAGGAGGTGTGAGAGGGGACCAGGGAGAGAGGGTTCCCCCGCGCCCCCTGTCGGTGCCCGGGCCATGCGCCTTTTGGAGAATTCCACCAGGACTGTCTTGGGGTACAGGGAGTCCCTTGACAGTCAAGATGAGAAGTGGGAGACAGGGTGGGCGTGGGGCACGTGGAACAGAGGGTAAAAAGGCCTTATTTAGTATCCGACTGACGTTAAAATTGATGCCTATCTTTGCTGCACTCAGAGATTCTCCCATCCATCCTGTAGTTTGACCCCAGTGCCATTATGGATATTTAAAAAAAAAAAAAAAGATTCAGTAAAAATAAAAGAAGTATCCAGCTACACCAATGAGGAGCTTTTTTTTTTTTAATAAAAGACTTGAATTCGGCACTGGGGCATTTTAAAAGCATAAACTACACTCTCAGTTTGGGGCACTAGGTTCTATTTTCTTGTCCAGATTTCTCCCCCTGTCTCTGGGTTCTGGACCAAATCTCTGCACCACCTCCCTGGTTCCTTTTTCTGCAATTCTGGAGTATTTCTCACTGTTCATGGCCAGCCAGATCAGGGCTGAATCTCTGTGACTGCATGTGAAGCTAAGACTCCAGTCCAGGCATAAAAGATGCTTGCACTCCCCAAATTTGATAGCCAGGACCAAAGGTGGTTGGTTCAAATCCCGGTGTCCCATATGGCCCCCCATGCCTGCCAGGAGCTATTTCTGAGCAGACAGCCAGGAGTAACCCCTGAGCACTGCCGAGTGTGACCCAAAAACAAAAACAAAAATTTTTTGATAGCCTTCTGGGTGCTCAGCCACTGCATACCCCAGCATCAAACCAGCCCTCCTCTTTCTTCCCTCCTTCCCCCAGTTAGTGTCAGGTTTTTGAGGTCTTGAAAGTGATGAGAATCACTGGCGGTTAAGTGAATTGTAGCTCTGAGAAAAAATCATAATGGTGAGAACTGCCCTCTTTGAGATCAAGAGCAGATGAGAGGCACAACCCAAAAGAAAAGCCTTAGGTTGGAAATGCACCCACACTGTGTCTTCCCACTCTGGTGCCTGCTTGAAAGTAGTACTTCTCAGAGAGAGAGAAAGACTTAATCTGACCTTTTTCATTACATTTTGCAAAAGGGACCATGATTCATTCAACGCTGCCAACCACCACTTTAGTACTGCCCTTCTTCTAACCACAGAATTTTGCTTCTGTCCTGCTCTTCTTTCCCTTCAGTCTTTCTATCCTAAACACAGACTCCCTATAGGTTCAACAGGTTCAAGCCAGTCATTAAGAAAACTGTGAACTATATATTCAACAGAGTAAAGCACAGAAGAGAGCAAACAAAGGTAGTTACTTTGACTCTGGAGAAACAGGCTATGCAGATCACTGTGAATAGAGGGCCATGTCCAGCTCCCTTCCCAGACCTCAATTTCATCACTGCAAAAATAAAAAGTCTGCCACAACCCGAAGCCTGTATTATCACAACCATAAAATAAAATGATAGCCACTTTCAGACCTACCTTCTTCCAACCAAATAAATATGCTAATGGATCTAAAGGGGCCTCTGATTGGGTGGGGAATTGGTCTGAATAATGTTAAGGTCCCTTCTTGATTTTAATGGAGAGTCCCAAACTTTCTGACCTGAATTTTCTTATTTAGGGAGATTGCCTGGACCTCCACCCTGTACCTAGCTGAACTGCAAGACTTTTCTTGCTATTTATGTGGAGACACTCTACCTAGACTCTGGTACCAGTTTTCTCAGCTCTGGATGCCTCAGAATAAAAAACCCTGAAGGGTACAATGGATGTACCTTGAATATGAAGAAACTGGAGATAAAGCTGAACTGCATGAAAGATTATTCTGCCATGAAAGATTGTGGTCCTTAGAAACTACATGGAAACCCAGTGGAGTTGGCATATCAAGCACCCCTATCTTAAGCTCTTTTTGAACTAAAGTCCTGTTTACCCACTAGCTCCTCAAAGTAGGTCACACAGCAGTCTATATTTCCTAGACCTTGCTTTTTTCCCAGTAACTACCTAAACTGTCTTTCTATTCCTGCCCTGAGAACATTTTGGTGGGACTCTGCCCTCAGCTCCCAGCCAATCAGCATATCACATTTCACTAGACACTATGTTTGGTTTAGGAATAGGCTTGTGACTTTAGTCCAATCAGAGTGAGCAGGAGATTTTTTATTTAAAGTAAGCATTAATTAATTAAGATGTTGAACTGCTAAAGTTCTATAATCTATCTCCATCCTCACACGAGAAGAGAGCCCTGAGTTAGTAGCTCCCACCCATAAGAGCCTGAGATTTGATGCCAAGCCAACCAATGGAATAGGAAAGAAGAACCAGCCCAGTTTCTGTTCTATAAACTCCAAATACAGCCATACCTGAAGCCAGATTTCACTCCACGTCTTTCTGTTGAGGAGAAAATATTTCCTTTGTTAACTAAATTTCACTAGCCTGGGCTTTTCTGTCCTTTGCCACAGAATGATGTAGATACACTTAGACCTTGATGAAAACAAAGAATATGAAAACAAAGAGCTGGGGTTGAAAATGGGAGAACAATAATAAAACTGGAATAAGGGTCTTGAACAGCAAAACAGGACTTTTGCTGCTCTTCCCACCAGAAGAACAGCCAGATAACTTACCAGAACCTACTTAAAGCTACAGGTGTGTCTTGCTTTGTATAGCTCTGTTCCAGAAAAGATGTTTGTGAATCTTTTGTTAATTGACTCTGATTTACTGTACTGGAAAAGCTGGTTACCAGAGATGTCTCAACAGCCTTCTTTTGTAAGCTAAATGGTAATATTCTGAAATTACAAATTAATGATAATTTATTTATGATTCTAAACTTTATATCTCAAGAGTATACTTTAAAGAACGACCAACCTGCATATTTTCACAGAGCAATTGTATAAATTAAACAAAGGCCAAAGAAAAGTACATGCATTCCTGGATATAATCATACTGCATGCCTATTCCTCTATAAACTTAGAAGTTCCACATCCTGGAGAGATACCAGGGCAGTAGCCTGGAGCCTGCACTTCTTCTGAGCAGTAGGTTCAGCTGAGTCTGGTTTGAGCAGAAAGTACAAATCACTCAGAGACTCTAGTTAAAATATGTTCTGTGCTATGTTTGCTTGCAAGTATTATTGTGGAGGTATAGGGCTTGGGGCATAAATAGCCTATAATCTGTAAACTAAAGGGGGTCACTTTTTTGAGACTGAAAGTTAGAATATAGAAAGAAGTTATAAATGGTAGGTAACACTGGTGGAAACTGGAGGGCTAATTTTCCCTCAGATATCATAGCCTTAGTATACTCTTTCCTGGATGTGGCCCTGTATTCTGCTTCCACCCAGGATTGAGCCTTATCTTTCCAAAGTTCCAATTCTTGGCTCGGGTTTTACCTTGGGAAAAGAGGCAAATTGTGTTTGTCACTAGAAATAAAAAGAACCCAATATCAGAGAAATAGTTTTTTTTTTTTTTTTCAGAGAATGCTATAAGCAGCATTTGGCTCATGAATATGACCTGGTAGTTTTGAGAGAATCATGAAGAATGAACCCCCGTAGTTCCCCTGGGTAAATACTGAGCTTTGTCACCATCTGTATAGCAGCAACTGGGAACCAAAAGAGAATAATCAAGCAAAGGAAGAGGGAAAAATAAGGCCCTTTGACACTAACCAGCCTGAGTGAGCCTGCCCTGAGCCTGCCCTAAGCCCAGACCATAGAGATCAAGGTAGACATTAAATAGTGAACTAGAGAATTGGAAATTTGAGACCATACAAGTGTGACATAAATATCACTATGGTATCTGCCTTTAAGGTTTTATGTTTAAGTAGGGGGCTCACCCAGCAGTGCTCAGGACTTAATCCTTGCTCTGAATTTAGGGATCCCTCATGGCAGCATTCAGGGTACCATATGGGGTGCCGGGGATGGAACTCAAGTCAGCCTTATGCAAGGCAAGCACCTTGCCCTTTGTATTATCTCTCTAGCCTCTTCCTTAAAACCTTGATTTTATCAAGGTACTGAATGGACTCATGTCTTGGTGAATCTGAAAGGGAAAAGCGGGGGGGGGGGGGGTTTGAGGGTAAATTGAGAACCGGTTTCAAGAGGGAAGCCAAGTTGAATTACAGAAATGGGAGAAATCAGAAGGGCTGCTTAACCTTGCAAGGTCTCTGGAAGATTGTATCTGCACTTGTACTCAAAGCTTCCAGAATCTTCAAAGAGAGCTGCACCTATACATAGGAAGATTGAATGACAGGTTGGAGACTAGTGTTCTGATGCCTAAGTGTATGGAAAGACAAGTAGACAACCACACTGTTGACAGAGGACAAATTTGTTCATTTGAGTGAGCATTTGAGACACAAATGTCCACCCCCACCAATCTGACTCTCTTTTGGCTCTGAGGGTCCTGATCTGTGGATCTCCCAAGACTAGAGCTGCCACTCAATGATATTAGCTAAGGCTTTTCTTGGAGGAGACCCCTTGACACTCAAAGTTGGGAACTTCCATGGAACAGACCTCAAGCATGTTTCCATCACTAGACCCCAAGCCTAGCTCAGTGTGTGACATTAAGAAATGCTGATCCAATTCTAATTAATTCTAACACTTCAGTGATGCTACATGTCAAGGGCTGTCTTAACTTTTATTAACTAGTTGAATAGATGAATTAATGAACAAATGAATAAAAATATAAATATATGTTGGTTAAAAATGTATTGCTAATTGGTGCCAGAATGATGCACGAGGCTGACCCAGGGAATCTCAGCATCCTACATGGTCTCCCAAATCTGCCAGGAGTGATTTCTAAGTGCAGAGCCAGAGGCTATAGCTGAGCACCCCAAGTGTGGCTCAATCCTCCCAAAATATGTGTTGTCAAAACTTGAAGTTAGCTGCAACTTTTAAGAATGGATATTTTTTCCTGATAGAGTAACTCTTGATGGATATTGAAGAATAATGAGAAAACTTCAATGTACAAAAGAGTCAATTATATCTCCTTTAAACTCCTCCTATTAGCCTTTATGTTTTTCATTCCAGAATTTTTTTCTGTGCATATCTATTGTCTTCCTAACTTTGTATCATCCCATATAAACAATTTCATGTCCTACTTTTATTCTCTAACCTTGTAGCACAAGCTATTTCCCCACGTCATTAAATATTCTTTGAAAACATGATTTTATGGGCACATAATGTTCCATCAAATGGATGCAATGTAATTCAAACAATCTCTTACTTTTGAACATTTAAATTGTTGCTGTTTATTTTTTTGTTCTTTTTTTTCTTCTTTACACATTTTCCTTGTCAAACCTTGGTTTGCTGGGCTAAGGATACAGCTCAGGTGATGGAGTCTATGACTGTCCTGTGCATGATCCTGAATCTGATCACCAGCATTGTATGGCTTCCCAAGTATCTCTGGTGATCTACAAGTATTTCTGGGCCCAAGATCTGCACCTATAGCCTTAATCTCTCTAAAAATAACCCATGGTCCCCAAATCACTAAGGATGGTCCCAGTGAAAAGAAATAAAATAAAATAAAACATAGAATAACCTTCATATGTACCTCAACTCACTTTCTTGAATTCATTTGATAGAAGTAAAATCATTGGGTTAGAGTAGGAAGAGCATTATTTAGTATTTTTGAGGAAATTGGCATGTATCATTGTTTAGAGTTTAAGGCATATGGCAGTTAAATTTACACATATTGGGAAGCAATTTACCACAATAGGTTCATCTATCCAACTTCTCATAGAGATAATGATAAGTTTTAAAAAGAATAAGGAAAAAGTTATACTCTTGGGATGAGAACTCTTGGAATTTACTATCTGGGCAACTTTTCTATAGATGGTAAGAGTGAGTTACTGCAGTTGGGCACAGTCTTAGCACTTATTATCTAATAACTGAATGCTTGTGTCTTTTAATTACATTCTTCTAATCCCCTCCCCCAACCTCTGCCTCTGGTAACCACAAGTCTGATTTTTTCTGTGAGATTCTTTTCTTTCCTTTTCTTTTCTTTTTTAGTCTGCATTCAAGTGAGATTATCTGGTGATTTTTTTTTTACTTGCTTTCTTTGTTTGACTTATTTTTACTTAGTCTTGTGCCTTCCAGGTCTATCCACAGTGTCAGAAGAAGAATTGAGGGTTCATGTCCTGCCTTCTGGCCTTGTGTGCACTGGAAACTGTAGGGTTTTTCTTACAGACCTGTGAAGGGACATTCACCTTTGGGTGATCCTCCTGGCTGCAGAGTAGCTCATTCTAATCTCTGCTATTATCAGCAGGCTCCTATTGTCCCCAGATTCACCTGTTAGCCAGAGTTTTGTCTTGTGTCCTCAGTAGGGGCTTCTTGGCTTCAAAGAAACTACTATATCTGATTTCAGTCCTTCTATTGGCAATGTACCACAGGGATGGTCACTGTCCAGAGAGAATGTGTGATAATTGTCATCACAGGAGCTTGATCTTGCCCACACAGAAGCCCCACTCCTGAATACCTTGAATCTCTCTAGGATAATCATTTTCCTGTGGTTTCAATGAAGTGAAAAGGAGTGCACTAGGGTAGCAAGTGACATAGGCCCCAGACCCTCTGTGTTCAAATCCCATTGAAAGCATGTGAACTTGGGCAAATTACTTAACCCCTCGATGCCTTTACCTACACCTCTGAAAAGTGATTCCCTAGTCTGTAGGCTTTCTCAGAAAACCCTAAGAATTGGCCCTTAGAATAGTGTATGGTTCAGAGTGAACATTTTTTTAATGTGTCAATGATTCAAAATGCTCAAATGTACTATTTTTTAAGAAGAAGAATAGAAACTAAAATGCATCATGCTGTTTCATCTATTGGCACTGGGCCATAGAGTAATCTGTATTTTGACCAACACTTTGTATTTGAAGATGACCTCCATTCTCAACAAGGACAAAGGGGCTCACCCGTAGAGCACTCTCTGACTTTGTATGCTAAGAAAGTAGCTATGAGTGTCCAGAACTGCTGCCTTCTAAGCCCCCAGGTTTCTGTTTTCCAGAAACTCAATAAAGTTGGTTTCACATGTATAGCTTTCATGCTTAGGAATGATCTTCTTTCTCTGCTATGGAGGGTATTTGTATGGTATACTTTTTTTTTTATTAAATTGGCTGGAGATACATTTAAAATAGTTGATAGTTGAGTTTCAGTCATACAATGTTCCAACACCTATCCCCTCACCAGCATTCATTTTCTGCCACGTTTCCCCAGTTTTCCTCCTGTCCCCTACTCCCTCAGTCCTAAATGCCTTTATAACAAACAGTTTTCTTCACTCAACCTCTCCCTTTAATTATAGTCCCCCTTTTTCTTCTTTTAGAAACCACGGTTTGAAATACTACGACTGTAAGAATATCATGCATATCACTTTACTTCTTTTCATTTTCCAGTTCTTGTTCAGAATGATCATATCCAACTATAATTACCATAGTAATCTCTTCTCTGTCCTAAATGCACTCCCCCATTATTTCTAATGTCTTCGGCATTATTCTCATACTATTATTTTATATATCCTTCAGATTTCCCTCTCCCTCTAATTCATTTTACTTAGCATCATACTCTTCACATCTATCCAAATAAATATCTAAGCAAATTTCATGACTTCATTTCTTCTTAACAGTTGCATAGTATTTCATTGGGTATCTGTACCACAGTTTCTTAAACCACTAATCTATTCTTAGGCTCTTGGATTATTTCCTGATTCTGGCTATTGTGAATAGTGTTGCAGTGAACATAGGAGTATAGATGCCTTTTCTGCATTTTGGGCCCTTAGGGTACATTCCCAGAAATGGTATTTCTGGGTATAAGCTCAATTTCTAGTTTTTTTTTTAAAGGAATATCCATATTATTTTTCAAAAAAGCTGGACCAAGCTAGACTCCCACAAGCGGTGAATGACGAATGAGAGTCTTCTCCCTACATCAGCAAGGACACACATTTTTTTAAGAAAGAGAATTGTCTTATGGCTAAAATCTGTGTTCTCTCTTGCACGTCACCATTTTTCTCTAAAATCTGTGGAATACTTGATGGGCCAAGGATGGGTATTTAATGAAATACTTATTTCTTTTTTTTTTTTACAAGTTCAACAGCAAAGTTGGCCTTACTCGTACTCATTGGTAGACCATAGTTGCTAATATAAAGAAAGTCCAATTTTTCAGCAACATTAATCAGTGAATTAATTAGTGTAGCTAGAAGTCAGCAAAACAACGAGGCTACATTACTGCAAAGGCCCATTCCCCAAACACTGCCATTACAAGTAACTGCCTGCTGCAAGACGATGGGTTCCAAATAGAAATCATTGAGGATGAAATCCACTCAGGCACCCCATGAAGTCACATGTACCTGGGTCCATGATGAGTGACATAGAACAATATGCAATTAAGTGTTTACTTTGATAGATGTATATTTTATTTATCTTATCCTTGCTATTTTGTTCTTGCTGAGATAGTGAGAAAATTAAACTCCATTCTCATAGTAACTTTCCAATAGATGCTACAGAATTGCCTACTGGTCTCACCCTGCTATACATTAGATCTCTGGAAGTTATTTGACAGAAGCAAATTTTAAAGCTAATGGCTGTCCTGGTGACACTTGGGGGTTTTTTATTTCACAATCCTGTGGCCACGGAAGTGGCTGCGATGACAAGTGTGGCTTTCTGGATAACCAAAGTTGCACTTTTACTGGGAAGAAGAGCTGAGCTGGGCATAGTAAGTAAGAGATAGTAAGTACAATAGGCAACATGCTTGCATTGCATGCAGCTGACTCAAATTTGATTCACAGCAAACCTCCACACTTCCAAGAGTGATTCCTGAGTGCAGACAATAGTAACCTTTGAGCATTATCAGGTGTGGCCCCCAAACAAAATAACACCAACAAAAAAGAAGACCAGACTCCAAAAGAGTAGTTGCCACAAGGGGACAAAGAGAACACTTGTCACTATGCCCAGAAGAAAGGATAGAACCTGAAAGACCACTACAAAGCCTCACTCAAACCGAGCAGTCAGTGGTCACAGTACCGCCATTTTGGCCCCAGTGAAGCCCCAGAACATTCTAGATTGTGAGCTCTTTCCCTCCAAGATGCTGCCTGTCAGAATTGGCTGCTGGGAAGTTCATTCATAAAGGAAAACATTTTTAAAGATCTCTTAGCATTAAACATTTTTAAACATATCTAAGCATTAATCTTGCCTCAATGAGATCTGAAGTAAGAAGCAATTCAGGATTTCTTAAGATGAAATCATCAGGTACTTGAAATGAACATGGCAACTAGCCAGTGAGAGGCAGCAATGAGAGGAAGCAGGAACTGAAGGCAGGCCTTGAAGCTCTGGACCCAGATGTTAAGAGCAAAGTGTGAGATTTGAGGGAGAGTTTTTCCTGCAGGATAGAGTAAGACCCAGAAGGAACTTAGTGTCAGTACTTATTCAGGCGCATGCCCAAGTCCATGCCAAACTCTGGGAAGCAAGTATTACAGTGAACTAGATGTGCAAACCCTGCCCCAAGACATGCATGCAGCTCTTCTACCCCCCCCCCCCCCATTTAAGTGACCCTGCTGCTGGCTTTTTGTGGGGAGTGCTTTGGGCACAGGTAAATCTTGTGTATTCTGTGCCTCTACACAGACCTCTGCCTCTACCTCCTGGAAACTTGGATCTGATTTAGCTAAGTATATTGAGGGCCATGGATAAGGAGCAGCTGATTTGGTACCAACAAGAGACTAGAGGGCTGGAGAAAAGTGTTCTGGGTGTGCCTTGTACCCAGCTTACTTGGGCTCCGCTGGCTGCTCCTTGAAGCCCGTGTGCTACTCTGTCCTACACTATGTTGCCACTAGGCCTCAGACCCTGTTTCCTCTCCACATCAGTCCTGAGTCTTTGTCTCATGCCAGTCCTGTCCTCAGGCCAAGGTCACCCTAGATACTGGACTCAAGGCTTCCCTCACCCTTAGGCTTCCTCACACTTGTCATACAACCTCTGCCTCAGAGCTCTGTGAGAGGATATCTCCTTGCTGAGTGGCTTTGCTCTCTAGAGATACAGCTTACTTAGATTTGCCCTGGGTCATCCCTTCATAGTAGGTCCAGTGAATCTTCTGTCATCTGACTGGACTGCAGACTCCTAATCCTCCAGAGAAGCAATAATCAAGACTCTTTGTTGTTGAAAAAGTAATGATCAATAATAAAAGAAGTAATAATCAACATTCTTTGTTGTTAAAAAAAAGTCTGATGTTAAGGACAATTCTTTGGGAAAAGTTTGAAAATTTGGGGAATTTAGAGATTGTCCCTTGAGGAAATCAAAGATGGCGAACAGTGTTCTAGACATTTCCCTCCAATCATCAGTTACTTCTTAAGCTAGAACCTGCCTTCTCTGGGATATGAGCAAACCAGGTAAGACTCACAAGAATAAATAGGAGAGGCCTAAAAAGTGTCTACCAAAACCTCAGGTCGCTGCACTTAACAAGGGTCTTGAATGCTCCAGCCAACCTGATGATCACTTCCACAATACAAATATGCCGGGAGTTCTGATGTCTAGTTCACAGTCAACAAGAAACAGTAATTTAGCCAGGATTTAGAGTTATTTCTGGAGACAGCCAGGACTAAGAAGCGGAAGGCTGATTGTGAAGGAAGAACCCCCAAATCTCTAGGAAACAGACAGAGAAGGAAAGAAGCTCCAGAAGCCCAGGCCATTAGTGGAGGCCAAATGCCCTGCGCCCCTCTGTAGCCCCGAGGGCTGCATTACCTCCCGCTCGGCACGAGGTTCACAGCAGCAAGCCTGAGCCATTACGGAAAGGTTAATGGTGTTCCACAGTCTCCAAGTAAGAAAGAAAGGAAATGTGCACCGCATCTTAGAAATATTTCCATCTGAAAATGTTACATGAAAATAATTTATGGCTCTATCTGGAAAATTCAGCTGTCTCCATCTCATTCCCTGTGGGTTCCAGATGGGAGAGGTTTGCAGTTACTGGAAATATCCAGGATCGCAGGCAGTCGGCACTTATTGAGTGCCTGCTGAATGCCGATATTCCACTAGCAACCTGGGCTGAGGAATTTCAGGAGGTAGACCATGTGAGCCCAATGGCAGAGCATTTTCACCCACACCTGGACAGGCGGAAGTCCTCTGGCTTTTCTCTTCCTAAGATCTTGCTACCTCCACCCAAAGTCCCTGTGGCCCTACCGTCCTGGCTTTACCTACACACGCACACCAGACCCACTGGAACACCTCAAACGAGGGCCCTCACCAGCTGGGAACCCCCGTCTGTGCCCCTCTCCAGGGTCTGTTTTTATTATAAATATTTCATTGTTTAGGAGTTTGGGTTTTAGCTGATATACAGCATTTGGCAGGTTTCCTCTCTAGCATTTGGTATGGAATTATTACCAAATGCTAGGGAGAAACCCTCCCAAATGGAACAGTTTCAAGCCAAGGCTCTTTAAAAATCGGAGCTGGAGGAAGTTGCATCGTCTGAGTGCCCCAGCTTGCCAACCAAAAGAGAAGAGAAACCCTGATTTGGGGGTCTCATCCCATCCAACTTTGGACAAACCAGACCTGGGGCCACCCTGGAGGCCATAAGTAGGTTATGTACTCAGTAAAGTTCTCAGAAACTTTTCTGGGTTAGATTCTGTAAAATTAATAGAAGTCCATTTACTGGCCTGAAATGTGATGTTTATGTTCTTGCTCTACCCCTGCCCTTGCTGGCTCCAGATTTTCTTGAAAAGAAAATTAGAATTTTTGACCCCCTTATTCACCTTCCAGGTGGTCTGTAAAAGCAGCCTTGCAGGAGACTAGTCTGGTCATTACAGCCACAGAAGCTTGTGGGAAAGGTTGAACAGAGAAAAGATTATGTGGACAATGGATAGATATATGGTATGAGTTTAGAAAACTGTCCTTTGGCTTTCCTGAGCATTCAGAAGGAATCAACAGTATCACATGGCCCTTTCCCTCTTGACAACTGATAGGCCAAGGGGAGCCTCCTTCCGTGCTTCTCCATGGCTCCTTCCTAGAAAGAGTGGCCAGGAAGTGCAGCAGAACATGATTGCCGAGGCTATCCGAAGTGGGTTCATAAGGATGCAGCAACTGTCAGAGGTGGACCTTTCTTGCTGAATTACTCCTCTCTCCTCTTCCTCCTCTTGGTGTTGGCAGTCTTCAAGTCCTCTGACAGGGCAGAAGGCAATCACAGGAATCCAGGACAGTGAGGATCCAGAAAAGCTTGATGACCCTCAAATTCCTAGTGGTCCTTCACATCTCATCAATAAATACCATCTGATTGACTCAGCTAATTCTCTCTCTCTCTCTCTCTCTCTCTCTCTCTCTCTCTCTCTCTCTCTCTCCCTCTCTCTCTCTCTCTCTCTTTCCCTCTCTCCCTCCTCCTCCTCCTTATCCCTCTCTGCCCTCCTCCACTGTATGTTTCTGTTGTTTCTGTGATCCCCTTTACCCTGCTTGGGACCCTGTGATTCCTGATTCCAAGAAAACATACCTTCCCTCTATGATGGAAAATATTTATCCATTATCACTTCAGAAATCCCATCTCCCCTTCCCTTCATTCTTCATGTCTGAGGACAACAGGTTTCCAAAAAGAGAAATTAAGGTTGAATCTTTGCTTTCTCCCTCAAGTCCCTTAACTTATCACATTTTCCAGCTCTTTTATCTTTATGTTCATCCTTCTGTGTAACTTGTCTAGTTCCATGTAGGGGAACTTCTGCTACTGTCTCAAGGGTATCTTTACTTTGCATCTGGTTCCTTTCTGTCTAAAAGGCAAGCATTCCCCTTGAGGAATCACCTGATTATGGGTTTGGGTAGTACAGCACCAAGGACTCTCCAGCTCACAACCCACCTAGTGGTGGACTTAGTCACCTCCTTATTCCATAGGGCCCCTCCAGATTGCTCCTTGATACCTCGGCTTTTGACACCACTCTCCTGTCCTTGTAGTGTGGCTGGGAGACTTAAACTGACAAATGTCTAAAGCACAGAAGATGCTGCACCTCCCAGCCTGCAAACCTCAACAAAGGGCCATGATGTCTTTTATGGCAAGTAAAACAAGTATGGTGCACTACCAGCAAAGCCAACAGACCCAGCTTTGAAGTTAAGCTCTACTATTCCATCAGCTTCATGCTCTTGTTTCCTCTTTTGTGTGTGTGTGTGTGTGTGTGTGTGTGTGTGTGTGTGTGTGTGTGTGTGTGTGTGATTTTTGGATCACACCCGGCAGTGCTCAGGGGTTATTCCTGGCTCCAGGCTCAGAAATTGCTCCTGGCAGGCACGGGGGACCATGTGGGACACCGGGATTCAAACCGATGACCTCCTGCATGAAAGGCAAACGCCTTACCTCCATGCTATCTCTCCAGCCCCTCTTGTTTCCTCTTTCATGAAACAGTGTAATAGAGTAAGTTTTCTTCCAAGTTTGCTATGAAGGCTAAGTATTTCATTCAGGGAAGACTTTTTCATCCTATATTGTCACTTTGCCAATCAAGAATATTGCTGAGGGCATAGAGCACTGTCTTTGCAGGCGTAAGACCCCGAGTTCAGGCCAGGACTAATGAAAAAAAATACAACAAACAAAAAACCCTACCGCCTATTATCAAGAGTCTCTGATGCCCCTTCATAACTCTTGTCTTGAGTCTTAGATTATCCATCTCTCTGGAACCCTCTCCACAACAATCCTCTCATCCCTATCTGGTTTAGAAGAGAACCCTCTTCCCAACAATCCTTTCTTCCCTATCTGGTTTAGAAGATAGCAAAAATCAGAAAGAGACTTTAAGCCAGACAGACTGCAATGGAGAGGGAAGAAGCAGAAATCTCAGATGAGGAAACCTGAGACCCTCTATTCATCTAGCCATTACCCATACCCTCAGAGTTAGCCAAGATGTGAAGGGTTTCTAGCTCTTCTCTCCTTTCCCCCCAGAGCTAGCCAATGAGAGTACTTAAATCCTGGAGAACTCTCATGACCCTCAGCTACAGCTCCCTGAGTGTCCTCATCTTCCAGGTACTTGTAGTTTTCATTGTCCCACCCCACAAGACAACCTGCATGAGGAAACCCAGAACTTCACACAGGACTGGAGCCTGGAGTCCAGCATGTATCTTTCAACCAACATGGCCTCTCATGTTGGATGTGTTCTTTACAGGAAACCAGAGGTCAAGAAGCTTCCTTCTCCTGAGATTGCCCTGCCCCTGCCCCTGTCCCTCTGCCCTCCAGCATCTAAGAAACGTGAATTCAAAGACAAGTTATGGAGTTTAAGTTACTGCTGGCACTTGATTGGAATAACTGTTACGTAAAAGCCAACACAGATGAATCGCCTGTAGGGAGTTGTCTGACTGCATGAGTTTTTACACATCTTTCAGCTAAATCAAAGATCCAAATGCTAAATCTCACACTCAGGAACATCAAGTGGATTTGTGACAGTCCCCGGAGGACTCGGTGTCCATAAACCAATGAATGAATTACACTGATCCTGGTATGTAGTTTCTCATCTGTGACTGATACAATATTGATAATATTCTTTATTTCACTTAACTCCTTCAGGACCACAGTGAAACAGAACAGTCTTAAGATTATGTCTATGCTTGGATGCAAACAATGACTAATTGTGTGGATTATAACAGGCCAGTCAATCATTCAATCCTATGTAGGTCAAATGAAAGTTAAAATGGACACTTGCTGTTGTTTATGTGGCACTGGTATTACATGTTTTTTTTTATTATTTTGGAGATACTCAGAATTTTTTATTACTACTGGGGCAGCACTCTACTGTAATCAGCAAGTTGCTGAATGCCCTGGGAAACTGTTGGCCATGGAGCTGGCCATAGTAACCAAATTTGTAGATCCCACTGTGTGATCATCAATTGCCTCTTCTGTGTGGTGTTTGCAGGGAACTGTGAGGCAATAAGGTGGATGAGGGGTAATTAAAAACAAGTTGTTCCAAGCCTCAGTTGTGGACTAAACCTATTCGCCCAAGACTGTGTATTGATCCCATTTAGCTCAATATAGTGAGGATGATGATGAGTGGCTGCTGATTCTAATTGTCATTTCCTTGTCAGGTACCACATAGGGTCCTGTACGCACATAGGGTCCTGTTCTTCTCTCATAGTTCACTAGACCAATTGCTATTTTTTTTTGTTTTGGGGCCACACCTAGTGATACTCAGGGGTTACTCTTGGCTATGTGCTCAGAAATTGGTCCTGGCTTGGAGGACTATATGGGACACCAGGGGATCTAACAGTGGTCTGTCCTAGGTTAGCACATGCAAGGCAAAAACCCTAACACTTGTGCCACACCACTCCGGCCCTACCAATTGCTTTTTTTTTTTTTTTTTTTGGTTTTTGGGCCACATTCAGCGGTGCTCAGGGGTTAATCCTGGCTGTCTGCTCAGAAATAGCTCCTGGGACACCGGGATTCGAACCAACCACCTTTGGTCCTGGATCGGCTGCTTGCAAGGCAAACGCTGCTGTGCTATATCTCCGGGCCCCCAATTGCTATTATTATAGGAACTTCACTTCACTCTTTATAACACAGAGCAGGACTTAAGTAACTTTCTCCCTAAAATCAGCCACAATCCAGCCATGCTAGATGAGCCCTCAGAAATTGTCAAACTAGTCCAAAGAGGGCAAGAAAGTTCTTAGAGAAAGTGCAAGGCTACTTGCTCATTGAGCATCAAAGAGGCAGTGGGAAACAGGTCCAGGGCCACTCTGCTTTGTGTTTCTTGGGAAGAAAGACTCTTGGCAAAACCAAAATAAAACCCATAAAATTATTTAAAGAACCTCTTTTACCCACTTCAATTCCTCCATTTGTGCAGGGAGTCTGAGAGTCCAAAAGCAGCCACTTGTCTGTATCTAGTAAACCAGGTCATTAGGTTTCAGTCCAGAGTTACTTCACAAACTATGTGATGTGATCTGGGCAGTCATTAAACCTTAGCTCTGAGCATCACCTTCTGGCTACTGAGACAGCCCCATAGTAAGCCATTTTTCTAATATCTATGTGCTGCAGTCCTTTCCTTTACTGATAGAGTGAGAACTTAAAAGGACCATGTAAGCACCTCAGAATAGTGAACTTAAAAAGCAAAGTGTTGGAATTGGAGAAATAGTACGACCTTGCACACCACCAACCCATGTTCAATCCCTGGTATCCCATATATTCCTCAGAAAACTGACAATATAGATTCCTGATTACAGAACCAGAAATAAGCCCTGGGCAAAGCTAGGTGTGGCCCCAAAACAAGCAAAGTAAAGAAGAAAACTATGACCTTTCTCCCACCAAGCTAGGTCTGCCTCCCAAATACCTCTGAGCTCTAATAAAGCAGGCCTTTTCCAGCCCAATAATGGAAACTGGTCATTAAAGAACCCAAACTGCCATTCTGACTGCCAGGAGACAGTCCAAGTGTGGTGTTCCTGTCATCATCCAACCTCACTTTGCCTGTTGGCTAGATTATGCCATAGTAACAAACAAGTCCTGATCTCAAAGACTTTAGTCATGACTTGCTTCTCTCTCTCTCTCTCTCTCTCTCTCTCTCTCTCTCTCTCTCTCTCTCTCTCTCTCTCTCTCTTTCTCTCTCTCTCTCTCAACACTGGTATAGAGCTCAGCAAAGGGTCTGTGCTAGCTGGAACTAGACTGAAAAATTTATTTTCAGGGCTATTTCAGACTTAAGGCAGCACATAAGCACTGGAGGGTTCACTCAGAAGTTCTAATGCCACTTGGCTTATACTTGCTGTCCAATTCCGGTTGCTTGGCCACCTTCAGTAGAGTGAAGTATACCATAATTGATAACTGGAAGGAAAAAAATCAGTTGTGATGTAGGGCTACCAAAGGAAGGCTGCCACTGTGAGCCCTGATACCATTCACTCTCCACACATACACCTGGCATTCTTCATCCTCAGGATCATAAAGGGACAGTGTTATATATGAACACATTTCCATAAGATTTGCCTGTCCTCTTATCCACTGCTGGTAGGAATGCTTTCTAGTCCAACTTTCAGGAAAAGTGATATGGAGATTCCTCCAAAAACTGGAAATTGAGCTCCAATTCGACCCAGCTATACCACTCCTAGGGATATACCCTAGGAACACAAGAATACAATACAAAAACCCCTTTCTCAACCTATATTTATTGTAGCACTATTCACAATAGCCAGGCTCTGGAAACAACCAAGATGTCCTTCAACAGATGGATGGCTAAAGAAACTGTGGTACATATACACAGTAGAATATTATGCAGCCATCAGGAGATGACGTCATGATAACTGGAATTTTCCTATACATGGATGTACATGGAATCTATCATGCTGAACAAAATAGTCAGAGACAGAGAGAGAGAGATAGATGCAGAATAGTCTCACTCATCTATGGGTTTTAAGAAAAATAAAAGTCATTTTTGCAACAATCCTCAGAGACAAAGGAGAGGAGGGCTGGAACTTCCAGCTCACTTCAAGAAGCTCACCACGAAGAGTGGTGAGTGCAGTTATAGAAGTAACTACACTGAGAACTACCATAACCATGTGAATGAATGAGGGAACTGGAAAGCCTGCCTAAAGTACAGGTGGGGGGGATGGGATGGAGGTAGATTTGGGACATTGGTGGTGGGAATGTTGCACTGGTGAAGGGGGTGTTCTTTTCATGACTGAAACCTAATCATATTTGTAATCAAGATGTTTAAATAAAGATATTATAAAAAAAAATTGCCTGTTCTTTGCCTGTTGTCCCACCTTGACCTTCCAGGTAGGGGCACTGTTGAGAGCCAAATAAATAGTTGAGTATCAAGGTGTTCAGGGTCTTTTGGCAGAGGTTACTGGCTGGCTCCAGGTGTTTTTTGGAGCTGGTAGTAGGCTGACAAAGGACTCTCTGGACCCAACCTTTTTACCCCTTTACCCTCCTGTCTGTGTGGATAATTTTCTGTGGATACATATTACCAAGATCTCCCCCCACAAGGTGATAAGGGGATGGGAATCAATTTCTTATTTTGGGAGCTCTTTGAGGATACACAATAACCAATAAAGGAGTAAACGGGACCCAACAGGCCAGTTTCTCCAGAACAAGCCCAGATCCAGTGACCTCCAAGCATGTGTCCACATGCAGGGTTCTCAAAGACTAGGCTCTCTTGGAAACACTCCAGTAAGAAAGGGAGATGTAAAGGGCCAGGGGTCACTATTAGAGCTAATTCAAAACCCAAGAGTGTTTGTCTGATTCTGCTGTCTGGCAATCCTTGGCCTATGTGATGTCAGAACATTCCTCTTTGATCCTATCTGAAGGGGTATATGGGGAATCATGTCCTACTTAAACATTGAACCCACATATAACCACTTCCCACTTGAGAGATAGAAAGGCCATATTGTCTCAAATGTCAGAATCCCTTTTTAAAAATGCAGAATGGGTATCCTTTGGTAAAGAGAGGAAAGTGTTCACTTGTAGGGAGCCAGGAGATAGCTCAAGTGGAAGAGCACATGCCTATTAGATGTGAGATCCTGAGTTAGATCCCCAGCAACCTCACAACACCTCAGTCCCACAAATGCCTCTGCAACACTCCAGGGTGAGTCTGGTTGCCCCCCCCCCATTCCTGGCCACTAGTTTATACCAACCATAAAGCTCATGTCACCAGCATATTTATGGCTCCATCAATAAAAATAGAATTGCTTCAGCCCTAAGTACCATTTACAATCCCAGAGTTCTTAATAAGACAGTTTCCCCCAAACCACCCCACAGCAACTTCTCTCTCCCTGTCATTAATTTTGTTGCATTTAATTTTTTCATATTTAGGTAATTTTATACTTAAAGAAGAATTCCAAAAATTACAGATTTCCTGGGCCCCCTTACCTCAGCTTCCCTCTTAAACCTGGCAGGCCAGAGTTTCACCACTCAAAACGCTGCCTCTTTAGCACCCCATTCTGACCCACAATTCCAGTGCAGATCCCTTCCAGCCTGGTCTGTTAGGCTCTAGTACAGGGGTGGCGAACAAGTTCGACACAAAGAACCAAAATTTTAAACTGTGAGAGTCAGAGAGCCACACCAGGCAGTGACCTGCCAAAACAGACAAACACTCACATAAAAGCATATAATTTAACAATAATATATGAAACACATATTGCATTTTGCCATTTTGAGTGAGGGTCAAAATTCTGTTTGCCACCCCTGTGTCTAGTAGGCCTGGAAGGGCAGGGTGGTCCTGTTTGGCAATGCTCCTTAGTGTGTGCCCTTGTGCCCTTCCTCCTGTTTTTGGTCAGCTTGTGCCATTGAGCAAGAATATCCCCAGATACAGAATTTCTCTGTGCATTGTCTCTGAGATAACATGACATCAGTAGTCTTTTTCTTTTGGAGTTGCCAATCTTTGTCACTTTATTGCTCCAACAGTTAGTTGGGACTTGTGAATAATCTGTAACTGTTCAAACTTTGGCCCCCTACTATCAGTCTCTGCCAGTAGTTTTGACTGCTGTGATGATTGCTGTGTGGTTCTATCCTGGCTTTCAACTCTGTACTTCCTCTACATTTATAGAAGGATTGGAAGTTTTCTGTAAGGAAGAATATATCTTTCTTCCATTTTTTGGTGTATGTCTGCTAGGATTCGTAGCTATGTCTTTTATTGAGTAAAAATTCAGTATTATTAATTCTATTGCACACATTGTTTCATATTTGGCTATCAGGAATTCTTTCAGTCTTGTTGCTAATGCCCTTTCAAACGGTGCTACAAGGTGCTCCAGGATCATATTATTGTCTCTGTCCCTGCCACGAAATCAATTATTTCTATAAGAAATATTGTTTTTTGTTGGTTGGTTGGTTTGTTGTTTTTTTTTTTGGTAGTCACAGTCAGCAGTTCTTAGACTCTGTGCTCATGTGTCACACCTGGTGGTGCTCTGGGAACCATGTGGTTTGAATTGAATCTAGTACATTCATATGCAAATAAATATCCCTATATTTTTTTGGTTTGGGGGCCACACCCAGTGACACTCAGGGGTTACTCCTGGCTATGTGTTCAGAAGCCACTCCTGGCTTGGGGGACCAAATGGAATGCAAGGGGATCGAACCACGGTCCATCCTAGGCTAGCACATGCAAGCAGATACCTTACCATTTGTACCACTGCTCTGGCCCCAAATATCTCTATAGTTTAATTGAAAAAAATTATGTTAAGGCTGCAAAGAAATACAAAACTATGATATATTATATAACACATATATATATAATATTTAGGCAAGTCATGAACTAAAAGAGAAAAAAGAAAAATTGACAAACCCATTTAAAATTGCATCTATTGTCTCATATGTGACTAACTCTAGATTGATTCCCATAAACTACTTGTCCCCAAATATATTTTTAAGAAAAAATAAACTAGTGACTTGAGAGAGTAGAGGATAGGGTATTTAATTGCCTTGCATATGTCTGATACAGGGTCAATCCTCGACACTCCATATGGTCCCCTGAGCCCTGCCAGTAATGATCCCTGAATGCAGAGCCAGAAGTAAATCCAGAGCACTGCCAAGTGTGTGGCTCTAAAGCCAAAAAGAATAAAGAAATGAAAATACAATCCAAAAAACATCAAATATCTGATAATCAACTTAACAAATGATGTAAAAGACTTATGTATTAAAAATGACACTATTGAAATAAATAAAAGAGGATACCAGAAAGTATAAAAATCTATGTTCAAGGATTGGAGGAATTAACATTGTAAAAATGGTCTTCTGTCTAAAACGTTATATAGATATAATGCAATTACCATTAAATCCTGATGAAATTACTCAAGAACTTAGAACAAACATTACAAAAATTTGTAGAATTATAAACTCTCTGAATTGCAAAATAAATAAATAAATCATTGAGAGTACTGACTTTCATGACTTTGAATTGTACCCTAAAACTATAGTAATCAAAACTGTTAAACTGGATTAAATATATACACTCAGACCAATGGAGCAAAATTGATCATCTAGAGGTCAAACTCAGATTTATGGATAACTAATTCATGTAAAAGTATCAGGGTGCATAAAATGTAACAAGAGAAACCTCAACAAATGGTAATAGAAAAACTGGATCTAAAAGAATGAGAATAGATCCCTATCTCACACTATTTACTATTAACTGGATAATGTAGAGACAACTAATTCAAATAAGACTCAAGAACTCAAGATTAGACCAGAATCCACAAAATACACTCAGGAAAACATAGGTAGAATATACCAGAATATGGGCCTCAAAGTTGTCCCCAGTGATTTTACTTCAGTAGTAAAGATAACAAATAAATAAACAGACAGATGGAACTACATCAAATTAAAAAGTTTGTGTATAGCAAAAGAAACAGGTTGAAATAAAAGTACCTTCTATTTGCACAGTTACACAAAGCAATTATAGAGTTCAGTCAAAAAAATAAAGAACAATTCCATCAAAAAATTTAAATGGAGTGTCTGACATCGATTTACTCAAAAGAGTCTTCCCTTAACACTGAGAAGATTTAAACAACAACGACCTGCGTACTGGACAGAGCTTTCTGCATTGCCCTTTAATTGGGAGTTGAAATTAGACGCCGCTCTGCATTCTCCTGACTTCAATGTAGAATATACAGATTCCAGGACCTTCAGAACAGAAAAATGATACCAACAGAGACTGTGAAAAATATAACTGTATGGGCACTACAGACAATGACGGGGATTAGACAAACTAGTTTGCCTGGAGCCTAGAAATGGTCTTATGTCGGGAAGCTTCAGGGGTAGGGTCTCCTTGTACTTAGGCCAAAGTTTTTTCTTTCCATGACCCCCATACTTTGGTGGGCCCATGCAAACGATAATTGCCACTCTAACATTGTTTTTACAGTGCTCCTTTGACTCTAGACCTTTAAGAAACCACTAGTAAAAATATCTGGAACTGCAAAAAAAATGGTTTACATTAGTGTTAACATATATGCTTTTAGTTACACTAGCATTCTGGGGGATAAAGGAGGGAGATAAGGGATATATGCTTGGGAACAGGGATGAAGGGAGGACAACACTGGTGGTGGAAAGGCCCTCATTGTCACTGTGTACCTTAAATATCACTGTGTAAGATTTGTAATTCACTTTGGCCACAATAAAAATTTAAAAAAAATTAAAATGGAGTGAGGAAATGAACAGATACTTCCTTTAAGAAGAAATATAAAGGGCCGGTAGGCATATGATAGTGTTTATCTAATCTTCACTCATTCTCAGGAAAATACAAATGAGAAGAACAATGATGTAATATCTCACACCAATAAACAAGGCTTCTATCAAAGAATAAAAACATCCTTTGTTGGTGGAGATGTGATGAAAAAGGAAACTTCATTCATATTGTTTCACTGTTAATGGGAACGTCCTCTGGTTTAGCCTTTATGGAAAACGGTGTGGAGATTTCTCACAAAATTAAGAGTAGAATCCCTATGTAGCCCAGTGATTCTTTCACTCAGTAACCACAATCATAATAAAATAATATCAATATGAAAAACACACTTATGTTCATCACAACACTTAGCTAGGATATGTACTACACAAGTGTACAATAAATGAATAAATTTGTAGTAAATGTTCATATATTTGTTTATAAGAAAAGATGAAATTAAATAGTTTTCTGCAACTTAGATGGAACCTGAAGGTATCATGTTGAGTGAACTAAGTTGGAGAGAGAAATACCAAATGATCTCATTTATAGGAGAGAGAGAGGGGGGAGGGAGCAAAGAAGGGAGGGAGGGAGGGAGATAAAGAAAGGGAGGGAGGGAGAGAGAGAGAGAACACAAGGTAATTGGCAATAGTGAACAATGACAAATCCCACTGCCTAAAATTGCAAAACTCATATTACCAAGCCAAAGTGGGAAATTAAGTAGCCAATTAGGAGTGACAGTTGGTGGAGGGTCTTGGGTGTTTTGGTGATGGTGTAGTAACTTTGCATATCAGTACTATAAGTTTTAACATTGCTACCTAAGTTATTAAAAAAATTAACATTAATTTTTGAAGGACTAAAAGAAACTTAAAGAAAATAATAATGGTACTTAGCAAGCTGGGACATTAGCCCATTCTTTTTTATTTGTCTGTTTTCTTTTCTTTTTTTTTTTTTTTTGTTTTTGTTTTGGGACCTCACTCAGTGGGGATCAGTCATTCAATCCAGGCAGCCTCAGGGGACCACATGGGATGCCAGGGATAGAACCCAGGTCAGTCACATACAAGGCAAATGCTCTACCCACTGTGGTATTGCTCTGGTTCCTAGCCCATTTTTATTATTGCTCCAAAGCCATCCTAGAACAAAGAACTAGGGACTATGTAATGGATACTTCCCCAGATCTATTTATACTTGTATTTACATTGGAAGCTATATTTTCTGTTTATACTTATATACTTATATATGCTTATTATATATTCCTCTAATTCTGATCAATTGTCACAATATTCACCCTAGCTTTTCTCCTTTCAGTATTTATAATACCTTTTTCCAATAGTAAAACATCTGGCTTTCATTCATAAAATGTATTTACTTAGTATTTAGTTCATCTGTACACACAAAGTAGTTTCAAACTTGTCAACACACAATCCCATGAGAAGGAAATTTACTAACTGGAGTAGAGCATTGGTATGCAATTCTTTTATTTGTCTTTACATTATCCAGTTAAATACTGACTAACAAAATAATTTAGGTTGATGTTTTTTACTTCCCCATTCCCTGCAGTGTACTTTTGTCACTTACTCAAATATTGTTAGGCTTATGTGTTATCATTTATATACCATTTATTCCCATAAATCTATTGGACATACTTTACTTTAATTCAATAATGTACAGATGCATGAGCCTTGATAAATAATTACTCAAGCATCCAACACTGCAGTCATAATCTACTCCATATCCCAAATTTCCTCATGCAGACTTTGATCAGTCCCTTCCCCAAACTCTTCTTACCCTTCCCACTGTCTTACCTTTGATCAAAATATTATACAAATGGTCACATCTCCCTGCAACTTTTGTATTCTAGACCCTTCTGCTTTGCAACTGCATCTGGCTTTTATGTTTCCAATAGTTTATACTTTTTATTGCTGAATAGTGTTTCCTTGCATGCAAGTACCAGAATTTAGCTATTTACCAACTGAAGAGCATATGTCATGTCCAGTTTGGGTTATTAAAACAATGCTGCTAGTAAAACATGAGTAAAAATTTTCATATGAACCTAAGCTTTAATTCACCCTGTAATGGGATTGCTGTGTATGACATTCTAAATAAAATTAACTTTGTGAGGTGCCTTCATATGTTTTCCACAATGGTTGCCATGTCTAGCAGTTCCACAATGTATATACAAAACAACAAAACTTAGTTTCTCAGCATCCAAGGTAGCATTTTGTGAGGCCAGAGTTGGAGATTTTTGTGTGTGTGTGTGATTTTTGGGTCACACCCGGCAGTACTCAGGGGTTATTCCTGGCTCCAGGCTCAGAAATTGCTCCTGGCAGGCACGGGGCACCGGGATTCGAACCTATGACCTCCTGCATGAAAGGCAAACGCTTTACCTCCATGCTATCTCTCCGGCCCCAATTTTAGCCATTCTAATATAGGTATAGTGATATCTCTTTATAATTTAAATTTGTACTCCTTAAATGTTGGAAATTTTTACACATGATCACTTGCTCTCTATATATTTTCTCTCTACATATTTCTCTCTATATATTTTCCTAGGTGAGTACTTAGATATTTTGCTCATTTTAAATATTGAGTTTTATGGTTGAACTTCAAAAGTTACAAATGGGATTTGCAGTTTTTCCTCTGCTTGTGTTTAATTTAACAGTATATTCTCTGGAACAATTGTTTTTGATTTTTTAAAACGTAATTTCACCCCCACCTTATATGACTCATAAATTCAGTATTATACCTAAAATTGTCATTAAAAATGAAAAACTTTTATTTTCTAGTAGGAGTTTGAAGCTTCTCATTTTATATTTATGTCTATAAATTATTTTGAGGCTTTTATTTTTTGTTTTGTTTTTCATATGTTTAAGACATAAGGTTTGGGACAAGAACCATTTCTTTGTATAGAGATATCAATTTGTTTGAGCAAGGTTTTCTAAAAATATTGTTCTTTCTTCCTTAAATTTACTTTGTAACTTGTCAAGGTGATTTTGTTGGCCTATTTCTGGACTCTATCCTGCTCATGTCTGTGATCACTATAACTTTATAGTAAGTGTTAAATCTGATTATGAATATTTCTGTTTTGTTCTTCTCTTCCAAATAATTTCATGTCTTCTAGTTCTTTTGTATTTGATATAAACTTCAGAAACAACTTATAAATATCTACACAAATTCTACTTGAGTTTTTAATGGTATTGTGAACTGTATGAGAAGCCTCAGGCTCCAAAACGAGGACCTGGAGAGATGTAAGTCCGAAAGCAAACATCAATACAGGAAATAATCCACACAGTGAATGGGTGAAAGTATGGTTTTAGGAATTCCAACACTCAAGCCAGGAATCCCACCCCACAAGCCTGCAGCTCCTAAGAAGAAAAACAGCTTCGTGGAAGAAGACTAAAGAATGAGCCCTTTCCTTTTTGAAACCCAGACTTTTATAGGCAAGAACCAGATTGCATCCTAGGGTGGAGAAGGAATACCAAGTAGGGAGGGATCCACTAATAGAATAGTGAACAATTTCTAGATCACTGGGGAGTAATTACACTGTAACAATATTTTTATCTTTCATCTATGATCACAGATATTTTCTATTAATTTAGGCAATTCCTGACTGCTTTCATCAGTACCTTATAACTTTCAAGATGGAGGTCATATTTTAGATACCAATTTTTTTTATTTTTAACCTAAGTAATTATGTGATATTTTTTAGTTTTTAATTCTAAATCTACATTGTTAATACACAAAAATATTGTTATTTTCTCATGTCATTTTCTCAATTTTTCTTTATGTCTTAAAACCCTATTAAATTTAATTAGTTGTTGCTTTTTTGGTGCATCTTTTGGTATTTTCTACATAGATAGTTGCATTATACAATATAACTTTTTCTCCCTTTCTAATTTGTGAATCTTTAATTTATCTTTCATGCTTTAATGAACTGGATAGAATTTACCATGAGTTTGAATAGTTAGTAGTGATAAATTATTCTTTTCTTGTACTTAGGGAAGAGAGCATTCCATTTTGACATTGGTGTGGTGTTGGTAGCTATTGAAATCTTTATGCAGTTGAAAAATACCCTTTCTTAAGTTATACTTCTGACACAATAACATGAGAAGATGGACTTATTCCTATTGAAACAAGTTTTAAAAATAAACACCCCCCAAAATGAAAAATGAAAAAAATAAGAAAAATAAAACCTAACTCAATAATATTCTTGAAAATCATTTTAAATAGTAAATGGTTCCTAAAAATCCTTCTAATGTTGTAAGTCAAGTATACTTTATATACACAATAGAACACTATGCAGCTGTCAGAAAGAATGAAGTCGTGAAATTTTCTAGTACATGAATGTACATGGAAACTATTATGCTGAGTTAAATGAGTCAGGTGGGAGAGAGACAGATACAGAAGTCTCACTCATCTGTGATATTTAAGAAAAATAAAAGATAGTTTGGTAATAATACTCAGAGACAACAGAGATGAGATTTGAAAGGACCAACTCATGATATGAAGCTTACTACAAAGATTGGTGAGTACAGTTAGATAAATAACTATACCAACAACTATCATGACAATGATAGTGAGTGATAGAAATAGAATGCCTGTCTCAAAGACAGGTAGGGGATGGAAGATGAGGGCGATGGGGAACATTGGTGGTGGGAAGGTTGCACTGGTGAATGGGGGGGGCATACTTTTTATGATAGAAACCCAACTACAAACATGTTTGTAATCATGGCGCTTAAAACTACTACTACTAATAAAAATTAACAGAATGTTCCATTGTATAAAACATATCAAAAATCTACTAAAACTCAGTTAAAACTCAGTTAATTAATTAATTAATTCTTTGAAACTCAGTTAAAAGAATACATGATATAAGAACTAAGATAACTCTATTTTCAGTTCCTATAAAATGGAAACTCCATTCCAGATCCCGACACACAGTATTTCCACCTACCCTAAGGTAAATGTAACTGAGGCTAAAATCCAAGTGAATATAGCTAAGACTGGGTTATAAACCTTTCCCCCAGGCCCCATTTCCTTCTTTTACTCGAAGTACCATACAATGGATGTACTGCAATGGGTGGAGCATGCTGAGAAGACTGTGATTCAGAGACATTCACCTCAGCTTATTTGTAGATCATAAATCATAGGTTCCAAGCCCTCCCCCTGCATTGGGGTAATTAGCCCTGGAGTAGGGGTGTCACTCTTGAGTTAGGAGGTCCATCATTATTTTCACTCTCAGTTTCAGAAGTAGAGTAGAGATATATTTTTCCCTGCTGACAAAAAAGCAGAATTTGAAACAGAGAACTGTAAAACAGAAAATTATAAAGCTCTTTCCAAAAGATCTGAATTAACTAGTAATATTGTGTTGAAAAGTTCAAGTCCAAGGGCATTTACCAAAACAGTAGAGGTTATGGTCAACAGCAACAGAGGAGACTGATGGAATCATCAGAGACTTAGGCTATATTATATACCAGAAAATTTTCAAGACAAAAATCTGGGAAAGAGATATTTATGAGGATCCCTTGGAGATTGGAGCAATTGTCAAATATTGACCAAAGTTGCTCACATATGATTGGATCAGTCTGTGAAGCAAGTTACACTGTAAGATTTCTTTTCTTTTCTTTTTTTTTTTTTTTTTTTTTTTTAGTATAGAGCAATCAGCGTTTAGCGGAGATTAAAATCTGAGGTGGCCTCTAAAGAGAGACCCAACTACCAGGAAAATCCATAAACATACCAGCCTCACAGCTAATTGCACTGGGACCCTGTGGGGAGGGGCAAAAGCAACGTCCCACACCCTGCTTAAGTCCTGGAGGCTGCACACACAGAGATCCACCCTACTACTGCCACCACACCAATGGCTCAGCTTCACCGCTTCTCCAATCATCTCTGCAGAGACTCCTAGCACTCAAATATTTCAAGTATACAAATTTTGTTGCTGCTTCACAGGGAGCTGTGAAGCCAGGTCAGGCTACCTTCCTCTGCCCCCATTCCTCTATACTTCCAGCAAGCACACCCATGAACCAGAACTTTCCGCCATGTCTGCCCAAACAGCCAAAGCCATAGACTCACGTAACTCTCAAAAGAGAGGACCAACTAGCAGGAAAAACCGATGGGAATACCAGTCTCACCGTTGTCATCATTTGAGCTCATCAGCCCAGTGTTGCACATCGACTCCTCAAATTTGTGACCATGTGGCCACTTATGTAGCCAAGCAACAACCCATAATTTTAATTCTGATTGCCCAGTATGAATACACAAAATATTAAGTAAATTATTCTTAGCTGCCAAGGATCAGGCTTTGAGGAAGTTGAGAAACTGATGACCAGGATGTTGGGATATTGAATGCCAGAAATAATTGCAGTATAAACAGCTCTAAACTAGTGTGTAAAATTAAGAAATTTAATTAAAAGAAAAGAAAATTGAGGCCAACGATATAGCACAGCAGCAGGGCATTTGCCTTACATGCAGCCGATCCAGGATGGACGGTGTTTTGAATTCGAGCATCCCATAGTCCCCCATGTCTGCCAGGAGCCATTTCTGAGCGTAGAGCCAGGAGGAACTCCTAAGTGCCACTGGGAGTGGCCCAAAAACTAAAAAAAAGAAAATTAATAAAAGAAATCTGAATGGCCAGAGATAGTTCAGATGAGTCCTACCAAAATCACTGTTATCCACATGTGTCTGTAGTTATATCCAAAATCCCTGGTGAGAAACTTCATACTATGGGTGTTGGGAGGAAATAATCCAGCCAGTTACCAAACAAATAAAAATAAAATAAAATAAAAATCCCATAAAAGATGATAAATTAGCCCTCACGATTGCTACATTTATCTTAAATGTCCACTTTCCAAAAAGCTACAATATTTAAATCAATAGGAAAGTATGAGTCATTCTGGGACAAAAAGCAAACAAAAAATGTTTATGAGAGCAACCAGATGTCAGATTTATCAGGAAAAATAAAAGACTTCAAAGTGATTGTTACAAAAGCATACAGAGAACTAAAGACAGCCATGGCTTAATAAAGAAAAGAAAGGCATGACAATATTGTCACATCATATGAAACTATTAGCAAAAGGATAAAAACTTTCTAAAAAAAAAAAGAACTAAGTGATAATTCTGGGGTTGAAAATTAGACTAACTGAAATTTTAAAAACTACTAGAGGAGTTCAACAAACTGCATTATTATTCATAATATAGTTAAGAATTAACAAACTTAAAGTTAAATCAGTGGATATGAGGCAGGAGTGATAACGATAGTTCACCATGTAGGGTTTTTTTCTGGCACATGTTCAACATGAGTTCAATCCTCGACATCTCATATGGTTCCCTGAGGACTTCCAGGAAAGATTCATTGAACAAAGAAGTCCAGAGTATCACTGGATGTCAAAAACAAACACAAACAAAAAACTTAATGAGAATTATAAAACCTTAAAAGACAAGAAATAAAATAAAAATGAAGAAAGTAAAGAAAGTGAATAGGCCAGGGAAATAACATTCCTATGTCTGATCTCCAACATCAAGGTGAGAATAACTCCCAATCACAAAAGGAATAGGATAAGATGAAGAAAAGAGGGAAAAAGGAGGAGGGAGAGGAGAGGAAAGAAAGAAAGAAGGAAGGAAAAGAAAGAAAGAAAGGAAAGAAAGAAAGAAAGAAAGAAAGAAAGAAAGAAAGAAAGAAAGAAAGAAATAAAAAAAGATAGAAAGAAAGAAAGAAAGAAAGAAAGAAATAAAGAAAGAAAGAAAGAAAGAAAGAAAGAAAGAAAGAAAGAAAGAAAGAAAGAAAGAAAGAAAGAAAGAAAGAAAGAAGAAAGAAAGAAAGAAAGAGAGAGAAGAGAGAGAAAGAAAGAAAGAAAGAAGAGAGAAGAGAGAGAGAAAGAAAGAGAAAGAGAGAAGAGAAAGAGAGAAGAGAAAAGAAGAGAGAGAAGAAAGAGAGAGAGAAAGAAGAGAGAGAGAAAGGAAAGAAAGAGAAAGAAAGAAAGAAGAAAGAAAGAAAGAAAGAAAGAAAGAAAAGAAAGAAAGAAAGAAAGAAAGAAAGAAAGAAAGAGAGGAAGAAAGAAAGAAAGAAAAAAAGAAAGAAGAAAGAAAGGAAGGAAAGAAGGAAGGAAGGAAGGAAGGAAGGAAGGAAGGAAGGAAGGAAGGAAGGAAGGAAGGGAAGGAAGGAAGGAAGGAAGAAGGAAGGAAGGAAGGAAAGGAAAGGAAGGAAGGAAGGAAGGAAGAAGGAAGGAAGGAAGAAAAAGGAACTATGAAATTGGAGAAATGTGAAATACCATTATGCACATCAACTTACACAAATTGGAATATTAGAAAAAAGAACAAAATGGGGCCGGCGTGGTGGGGCAAGTGATAAGGTGTTTGCCTTGCACGCGGCTAACCTAGGACGGACCGCAGTTCGATCCCCCGGCGTCCCATATGGTCCCCAAGCCAGGAGCGACTTCTGAGCGCATAGTCAAGAGTAACCCCTGAGCGTCACCCAGTGTGGCCTAAAAACCAAATATTAATAAAGGGTATTGTCACCTATTTGAAAATCATCACTTGACTATAGACAGATTTCTAGGTTCTTAATTTTATTCTATTAGCCCATATGTCTGTCCTTATGAAATTTCCATAGTATCTTGATTATTTTTTCTTTAGAGTAAATTTTAAAATTAAGAAGTATGATTCTTGGATGCACACTATTATTCATTTCTGCACTTAGTACAATAGCTAAAATATGTAGTCAACCTAGGTGTTCAACCACAGATGGATGAATGATGAAGATGTTATATACATACAAACAGTGGAATACTATGAAGCTGCAAGGAATGATGAAAGCATACAATTTGTTGTAACCTGGAAGGTATGTTGAGTGAAGTAACCCAGAAGATGAAAGATGAGCAAAGGATGATCTCATATAGTTGTGGTTTATAAAATAACTGATGAAGAAATGTAATGTAATGAAGGGGAGATGCCTAGTGCACTCTTGACCCCAGATTTCAAGGAGAAGAAGGAAAGAAAAGAAAAGAAATACGTAGGAATGAAGAAGATAATAAAAGAAAGTAACTGTAGAATTAGAAGTAATTGCCATTGTAATTAAGCAAGAAAGATAAATTAAATGAATTTAATTTATTTGCAGATGATACAATACTACACATAGAAATTCTTTTATCTAGAAACACGAACCCTATACAGTAAAGCTGTAGGCTACAAAATCAATATGCAGCCATCTGTTGCATTTTATATATAAGCAATGAAAACTTCAAATTCCATTCACCACTTACCCCCAAATATCAAGTAGTTAGGAATCAACTTAATGAAGAAGATAATAGAAATAAAAAGATAATAGAAATAAAAATTTGGGCTGCGGTAACATTACAGTGGGGAGAGCATTTGCCTGGCATGCAGCTAACCCAATTTCAATCCCCCGAAATGTATGTGGTTTCAGAGTACCTATAGAAGTGATCCCTGAGTTCAGAGCCAGAAATAAGTCTTGAACACCACTGGGCATGTCAAACACACACACACACACACACACACACACACACACACACACACACACACACACGAAGATGAAAAGAAGTAATGATATAAGAAAATAGAAACATTTTTTGTTCAGGTAGTAGAGGAATTAGCATAGTTAAGATGACCATATTATCTAACGTACTACACAGATTCAGTGCAATTCCTATCAAAATGCCCATGACATTATTTAAGAACTTGGAATAGATACTGCTAAAATGTGCATAGAATAAAAAATAATAGAACCAAACCCCTACTGAGAAAAAAAAATGGGAAGCATTGCATTAGTATAAAGCTATAGTAATCAAAATTGCGTGGTCATAGAAAAAGGTGTACTTTCAAAGCAATGTAATAGAATTGAAAGTTCAAAAATAAATCTTCAGATATATATACATATATATAGCTAATTCATGATAAGGAAGTAAGATGCATGAAGTGAAGCAATAAAACTATCTCCAAAAATAATGGTCTGGGAAAAAAATAGTTTGTGACATAAAAATAGTAAATTTGGACCCATATCTCACACCATATATAAAAGTTAACTCAAAAAGAAACAGACCGGGGCCAGAGAGATAGCATGGAGGTGGGTGTTTGCCTTGCATGCAGAAGGATGGTGGTTCAAATCTCAGCATCCCATATGGTTCCCCAAGCATGCCAGGAGCAATTTCTGAGCATAGAGCCAGGAGTAACCCCTGAGTGCTGGTAGGTGTTACCCAAAAACCAAAACAAACAAACAAAGGAACAGACCTTGATTTAGACCTGAATTCATTGTTTAGAAGTTGGGGGAAAAACTTTCATGATACTTCCTTTGAGGATATCTTTAATAGCTCAATTCCATTAACCTAAGGAAAATAAGGGGGAAATGACACTACATCAAAAAGAAAAGTGTCTGAATTGTGGAAGAAATAAAAAAAAAATAAAGATACCATACTGCATGGGTGAGGATAGTTTGATTACCATATGTATGGACAGAGGGCTAATATTCAAGATTTATAAAACACGCAAGAAACTCAGCAGCAACAACTAAAATAAACAGCCCTCTTAAAAAATGGGAAAAGGCAATAAACATATATTCCCCCAAAGAAGACATAAAGATGGCCAACATGTAGACATTGGAAAGTTTTCATCACCACAAATTATTAGGAAAATGCAAATTAAAATGAAATGAGAGAATTTCACTCACACAAGAGAGAATGGTCTGTATCAAAATGTCTGGAAATAACTAGTGCTGGCAGGGATGTAGTTAAAAAGAAACCCTCATCCTTAATAGATGGATCTGTAGGGGCAGAGAGATAGCATGGAGGTAGGGCATTTGCCTTGCATACAGAAGAATGGTGGTCAGAATCCCGACATCCTATATGGTCCCCCAAGCCTGCCAGGAGCAATTTCTGAGTGTAGAGCCAGGAGTAACCTCTGAGCGCTGCCTGGTGTGACCCAAAAACCAAAAAATAAAAAAATGGAACTGTAGTCTTATTCAACATTTATGAAAAACAATATGGACTTCCCTAAATATTAAGAATAAAACTTCTGTTGCAAGTCAGCCCTTGATGGGGCTGACTGATGGAAGGATGGAGGATGAGGTCTTCCTCCTCCAGCTCGGAGCACGCGTCTGTCACCCCGTTCAGCAGGCGGGGTATAAAGCTAAAAGGCAGTCAGGCTTCTGAAGATAACATCTTTATTCCGTGAATAAGGCTGAAGCCAAAAGTCCCATAATCAGCCCTTGAATAAAAGCCCCTGCCTTCCACAGACCCTTGCTTTTATACATCAGAATCAGGTACCACCCAGGGTGGGAGCAGAATGCCAAGTCACACCCTAGAGTTGGGCACAATCACCAATCAGAGTAGGGTCAGTAACATAATAATCCCATGGAAATGTTTACATACACAACAGCTTCCTATGATCCTGTGAGCCCACTTCTAAAATTCTACCATAAGCACACAAAACTGTACTTCAAAAAGTTATTTCCACTCATTGTTTCCAATAGCCAAGATCTAGAAATAATCTGTGCTCAACAATAGATGAATGAGTTCAAAAATAAGCTGTATAGTGTATTATTACTTAGCTATTGTCTAAAAAAAAAAAAAAAAGAAGAAATCTTGCATTTTGCTGCAAGTTGGATGGAACTGGGGAGTATCGGGTTGAACAAAGTGAATTAAAGATAAAAAAAAATGATCACCTAACAACCATTCTCATACATGGAGTATATACTCAGTAAAAGAATAAGCAGGGGCCCGGAGAGATAGCACAGCGGCATTTGCCTTGCAAGCAGCCGATCCAGGACCAAAGGTGGTTGGTTCGAATCCCGGTGTCCCATATGGTCCCCCATGCCTGCCAGGAGCTACTTCTGAGCAGACAGCCAGGAGTAACCCCTGAGCACCGCCGGGTGTGGCTCAAAAACCAAAAGAAAAAAGAAAAAAAAAAGAATAAGCAGAAGACTCTGAGAGAGTCTGAGAGCATAGGAATGAGTTTACTATGGAAAGTTGGAAAAATGGGAATCTAGGGTCAGCTGTGAAGGGATGTTGACACTAGTGACTATTTGGAAATACTGTTGCATGTATTCATAAAATATTTAACATGATGATTGAAAATAATGGTGTTTAAATTTAAAAAACTAAAGAAAGGATACTACTATCAAGGAGGTATAAATACAACCCAGTAAGGCAAAATTAGTTGCAAATTATATACCTGATTGAAATTTGTATCTCAAATGTAAAACTTCTGACAATACAATAGTAAAAATACAAATAATGAACAAAGAATATGAATAACCATTGCTCCAAAGAAGGTACACAAATGATCAATAAGCATGTGAAAAGATACTCAATATCAGGGAAATACAAATTAAAACCACAAAGAGATACAACTTTTTATAACCATTAGTATGGCTTGATTAAAAAGTCAGGTGGTAAGAGACCAGAGAGATGGTACAGGTGCTTGCCTTGCATGTAGCTGACTCAGTTTTTATGCTGGGTACCATACATAGATAGACTCTCACATCCTGCCAGGAGTATTCCCTGAGCAGAGATCCAGGAAGAAGCCTTCAGCACCACCAAGTGTGGCCCAAAAACCCAAAGGAAAGAAAAAAGGCAAATAATAATTACTAAACTATAGAAAATAGTATGGAAATTTCCCTATAAATTAAAACTGAAACCACTATATGATCCAACAATTACATTTGTGAGGAACAATAAAAGGAACAAAATGAGTATTTTTGAATCAGACTACCTGCAGCATTAAATTATATTAGCCAGGACATGGAAAGAACTTAAGATAGATTAGGGGCCGGGAAGGTGGCGCTAGAGGTAAGGTGTCTGCCTTGCAAGCACTAGCGTAGGATGGACCGCGGTTCGATCCCCCGGTGTCCCATATGGTCCCCCCAAGCCAGGGGCGATTTCTGAGCGCATAGCCAGGAGTAACCCCTGAGCGTCACCAGGTGTGGCCCAAAAACCAAAATATAGATAGATAGATAGATAGATAGATAGATAGATAGATAGATAGATAGATAGATAGATAGATAGATAGATAGATAGATAGATAGATAGATTAGTAGATAAAGGAGTTAAGAAGAAAACAAATATATATGTAGACATATATAATTAAATTTTATATCATCATTAATATGAAGGAAATCCTGCCACTGTTTTACAATATAGATGAATCTTGAGAGTACTTTACTAAAGAAAATAAGTCAGAGAAATCTAAATATTTTATGAACTCACTTATATATGGAATCTTAAAAATGAAGACATAAATAAAAGTAAAACAAAGTTGAACTCAGATAAAAGATAAGTTTTGTAGTTGCCAGATATAGAGTGTAAGAGAGAGAAAAATGAATGGTGCAAATTTCCTATTCTAAGATATTAGGAGCATACAACATTGATGACTGTAGTCAACATTGTTGTCTGTATCTATGAAAGTTGTCAAGTGAGTATATCTGAAGCATTCTCATCACAAAGAAAAAAAGACAGTTTTCTTTCTATTTTTTATTACTTTATTCAAACATCTTGATTTGTGATTATTTATAATAAAGTTGTTTTGGGCCTTCAATGTCCCAATACCATTCCCAGTACCAGTGTAACATTCCCTCCACCATTGTACCATATCTTACCCCACTCCCAAGCCTTCCCCCTGGTCAGGTACAAAATAATGTATTGTATATTGTTTGTTACAACCAAGTGGTCAATGGAATTATTGAAAAATACTTCAGAAAAGCAACTGTGAAAATTGATACACAATGGGGTCATTTAGTCATTGAGGGTTTAGGCTGTTTGTTGCTAGCTGAACATTCTAGGCTGTGTTTGTTTACTGAGATTAGTTGGCTTCTTATGATTCTTTTTCATCTAATTTAATGTGCTCTTACTGGATTGCTCCTGCAGTATTGAGGAATTCGGAGATGTTGCATGGCCTCAAATGCAGCTGTGCATTCCCAGGATCTATAAAAATGGGCTTATTAAGATCTTAATATACAAGGAAATATACAAGGTACTGACAGAAGTTAACAAAAAAAAAAAAAAACCTCTAACTCCATAAAAAAAAATGGGAAGAAATGAACAGACATTTCCTCAAAGAAGAAATACAAATGGCCAAAAGGCATATGAAAAAATGCTTCACATCACTAATCATGAGGGAAATGCAAATCAAAGTAACAATGAGGTACCATCTCACATCACAGAGACTGGCACACATCACAAAGAACAAGAACAATCAGTGCTGGTGGCAATGTGGGGAGAAGGAACTCTTATTCACTGCTGATGGGAATGTCATCTAGTCCAGCCCTTATGGAAACCAAGATGGAGGTTCCTCAAAAAAACTGGAAATTGAGCTCCCATTTGAACCAGCTATACCACTCTTAGGGATATAACCTAGAAACTCAAAAACGCAATACAAAAATCCCTTCCTCCCACATATATTCATTGCAGCACTATTTACAATAACCAGTCTCTGGAAACAACCAAGATGTCCTTCAACAGACGAATGGCTAAAGAAACTGGTACATATACACAATGTAATATTATGCAACCATCAGGAGAGATGAAGTCATAAAATTTTTCTATATATGGATGTACATGGAATCTACTGTGCTGAGTGAAATAAGTCAGAGGGAGAGAGAGACAAACACAGAAAATAATCTCACTCTTCTATGGGTTTTAAGAAAAATAGGAAATTGAAATAATTCCCAGAGATGAGGGCTGGAAGGATTGGCTCAAGTTATGAAGCTCACCACAAAGAGAGGTGAGTGCAGTTAGAGAAATAACTATACTGAGAACTATCATAACAATGTCAGTGAATGACGGATATAGAAACCCTGTTTCGAATACAGGCGAGGGGTGGGGGAAAGAGGAGTTGGGGGCATTGGTGATGGGAAGGTCGCACTGGTGAAGGGGGGTGTTCTTTTTATGACTGAAACCCAACTACAATCATGTTTGGAATCATAAAGATATTATTAATTTAAAAAAAGGCTTATGAGTTTACAAGGTCTTGTAGGGCTTCGAGAAGTACAGAAGTGGGTAGGGACAGGGGGAAGGCTGACCACTCTCACTCTGAAACAAACTCGGAATTTTCAGCCCTCAAGCAGGTGTACCTGGAGAAATTTTCTATTAGATTGGCTGTAGAGATTGGCTGTGAAGCAGCAAAGTTGGATCTCTAGCATAGCAGCAGCTAATGGGTTGTGGATGCAGCTATAGGGTTTTGTCAGGGTGGAAACTCATCCTTACCTCTCCCTAGAAAAACCCAGACTTTTCAGCTAGAAGACTGGTGTTTCCATGAAGTTTTGCATATGGGCTTGCATCTCTTAAAAGACTAGGGGCCGAAGAGAGAGCATGGAGGTTAGGCATTTGCCTTGCATACAGAAGGACAGTGGTTCGAATCCCAGCATCCCATATGGTTCCCTGAGCCTGCGAGGAGCGATTTCTGAGCATAGAGCCAGGAGTAACCACTGAGTACTGCAGGGTGTGATCCGAAAAACAAACAAAAAAAATTATTAAAAAAAAAAATAAAAGACCAACGAGTCTGTGGAGATGGGCTGACAATCTGGCATCTTCTTTTAAAAAAAAATAATGTGTAAATCTTTTCAAGATATTTACATTAAGAAAAAACCCCATTCACAATAGTGCCACACAAACTCAAATATCTTGAAATCAACTTGAGTAAAAATGTGAAGGACCTATACAAAGAAAACTATAAAACTCTGCTACAAGAAATGAGACAACACGCAGAAATGGAAACACATACCATGCTCATGGATTGGCAGGATTAATATCATCAAAATGGCAATACTCCCCAAAGCATTGTACAGATTTAATGTGATTCCTCTAAAGATACCCATGACATTCTTCAAAGAAGTGGATCAGGCACTTTTGAAATTCATTTGGAACAATAAACACCCTAGAATAGCTGAAGCAATCATTGGAAAAAAGAATATGGGAGGAATTACTTTTCCCAACTTTAAACTTTACTACAAAGCAATAGTTATCAAAACAGCATGGTATTGGAATAAGGACAGGACCTCAGATCAGTGGAATAGGCTTGAATACTCAGAGAATGTTCCCCAGATATACAATCACCTAATTTTTGATAAAAGAGCAAGAAATCCTAAATGAAGCAAAGAAAGCCTCTTCAACAAGTGGTGTTGGCACAACTGGCTAGCCACTTGCAAAAAATTGAACTTAGACCCCTAGTTAACATCATGTACAAAGGTAAAATCCAAATGGATTAAAGACCTCAATATCAGACCTGAAACCATAAGATATATAGAACAACACGTAGGCAAAGCACTCCAGAACATTGAGACTAAAGGCATCTTCAAAGAGGAAACTGCACTCTCCAAGCAAGTGAAAGCAGAGATTAACAGATGAGAGTATATTAAGCTGAAAAGCTTCTGCACCTCAAAGGAAATAGCGCCCAGGATACAAGAGCCACCCACTGATTGGGAGAAACTATTCACTTAATGCCCATCAGATAAGGGGCTAATCTCCAAAATATACAAGGCACTTACAGAACTTTACAAGAAAAATAATCTAATCCCATCAAAAAATGAGGAGAAGAAATGGACAGACACTTTGACAAAGAAGAAATACAAATGGCCAAAAGACATATTAAAAAAATGCTCCACATCACTAATCATCAGGGAGATGCAAATCAAAACAACTATGAGGTACCACCTCACACCACAGAGATTGGCACACATCACAAAGAATGAGAACAAGCAGTGTTGGCGGGGATATGGAGAGAAAGGAACTCTTATCCACTGCTGGTGGGAATGCCATCTAGTTAAAAATTTATGGAAAGCAATATGGAGATTCCTCCAAAAACTGGAAATCGAGCTCCCATACGATCCAGCTATACCACTCCTAGGAATATACCCTAGGAACACAAAAATACAATACAAAAATTCTTTCCTTACACCTATATTCATTGCAGCACTATTTACCATGGCAAGACTCTGGAAACAACCAAGATACCCTTCAACAGATGAATGGCTAAAGAAACTGTGGTACACATACACAATGGAATATTAGGCAGCTGTCAGGAGAGATGAAGTCATGAAATTTTCCTATACATGGATGTACATGGAATCTATTATGCTGAGTGAAATAAGTCAGAGAGAGAGATGCAGAATGGTCTCACTCATCTATGGGTTTTAAGAAAAATGAAAGACATTCTTGCAATAAAAATTTTCAGACACAAAAGAGAGGAGGGCTGGAAGTTCCAGCTCACTTCATGAAGCTCACCACAAAGAGTGATGAGTGTAGTTAGGGAAATAACTACATTGTGAACTATCCTAACAATGAGAATGTATGAGGTAAATAAAAAAACCTGTCTAGAGTATAGGTGGGGGTAGAGTGGGAAGGAGGGAGATTTGGGACATTGGAGATGGGAATGTTGCACTGGTGATGGGTGGTGTTCTTTACATAACTGAAACCTAAACACAATCATGTATGTAATCAAGGTGTTTTAATAAAATATATATATAAAATAAAAAATAATGTGTAATCTTTTCTTTCTTTTTTTTTTAGAAAGTCCTCATTTTATTGGTGTTGCCAACATCAGATTGCCTCACAGTGAGGAAAATCTCCTTTCTGGCATAATCTCAGTACAAGCATGTGTGTCTTGTGAATTGTGCCCTTTGACGTAGGTTTTATCCCTGGTAGAGACCTTAAACTCGGTAGAAAACCTCAGCATAAAAGCATTTCCCGTATTAACAATTCTTACACTCCCAAGAAGAATTATATATATTCCTATTTTTAAAAATCTAATCTCTACATGCAGTCAAGCTGGCAGCTTTTGAGTGTTTCCTTTGGAGTACATGTAAAAAGTGAAACCTCTTTTGAAAAAATTAGATCAGTTTACTATTTCTTTTTTCAATTATCTTTATTTAAATACCGTGATTACAAATATAATTGTAGTTGTATGATTAGAGTATGTAAAGAACACCCCCGTTCACCAGTGCAGGATTCCCACCACCAATTTCCCAGATCTACCTACTCCCTACCCCACCCACACCTGTACTTGAGACAGGCTTTCTTTTTCCCTCATTCATTCACATAGTTTTCAGTGTAGTTATTTCTCTAACTGCACTTATCATTCTATGTGGTGAGCTTCATGTCATTAGCTGCACCTACATGGGAGGATGGGGGAAGTAAGGGTTGGGACTGAGGCAGTAAAATATTAGAAATGAGCTTTGTAGGGCAGTATCAAGGTCCCAATACAAGATGGATATTATGGATATATAGAATATATGCATACAATACTATCAATATTAAAACAAAGAGAAAAAATTTCCACTGACTGTCCCAATATAAACCAGTGCTAGAACAGCCTGCCCTCCTCCCAGAGCGCATTCCCATTAGTGTAGGGAGAGGTAGGGGGAAAGCCTGTTGACCCCTATAGAGTCCACCTAGACTGGTGCCCAGGGAAAGACTGAAGTCCAGGTGAGAAAAACCCTATACCTGGCAAGAGCTGGTCTCCAGAATCAAGGACAAAATCGGAAGCCAGATGTCTGCCCGCCCTCCTCCCCATGCACCTCCCCCCTGGAGTACGGAGGGAGGGGGGAACCTGAGGACCACTAAGAGTCCACCTGAACCCACTTCTGGCCATCTGAGCTGGCACCCAGGGAAGGCCTGGACAATCTCTTCAAGATATTTACAAGGTAAATCATTATGCTTTATATCTTCAACTTTTACAGTGTAATATGTCAATTATATCTATAAAACTGGGCAGGGAGGTAATTCAAAAAGCTGAAGTGCATGCCTGGCATACACAAACCCCCAGGTTTGACCCCTATCAATGCCGAGACTCCCAATCACTTTCAGCTGTGGCTACAGTGCTGCTGGGAGTACCTAAAAAAACCTTGGAGTTTGGGAACAATTGTTGATGATGTGGCAAAATCAGAATTTCCATACACTGACCATGATCATATCTAAAATAATGTGCTCTATGAGGAATAGTTAAGCAGCTATGCAAAATTGTGGAGTAGAGTTACTATATGATCCAGAAATTTTACTTTTAGCTATATCCCCACAGAAATTCTTAATACCCTTTCAGTAACAATATTGCAAACCTCCGAACCACAGTGTCTAAAAGGAAAGAGCAAAAGTAAGAGTAAGAGAGAGAGATAAAGAGTGAGAGAGAGACAGAGAGAGAGAGATGTCTGCTCCAGAAGTAGGTAACTGGAAGGGTGAGAGGAAAACTGGGGACAGTGGCAGGTGGCAGGAAATTTGCCCTGGTGAATAGTGTTGTACATTGTATGACTGAAACTCAGTCATGAACAAATTTGTAGCTGTGAAAAATAAAAGCAGCTCTATTATGAACAAGCTCTTAACCTCAGTGTTTAAATAAAAAAAAGGGAATGTCAAAAAAGAAGAAATAAAATTTGTTTTTGCATGCTGTATCTTTTCAAACTTTGTTATTTTTGTTGTCATTGTTTTTATATAATAGCTGTTGTCTTATGCCTTCCCCTTCATTGTCCACATTGGTGTTTCAATGACCCAGTCTCTGTCTTTCTCTCTCTCTCCCTCTCTCTCTATCTCCCTCTCTCTCTCCCTCTCTCTCTCCCTCTCTCTCACACACACACACACACACATTTGTGGTGCTCACACTTTTTAACTGTGGTGATCACCAATGGCCATACCTAGCTTCTAGGACTCAGTGAGATGCTTGCAGAGGTTACACTCTTTAATTGATATACATGTACTCTGTTTACAGTATCCATATATGTGCTGGTCTGGGTCTCAATGACTGGACATGAGACTCACACATCTTTTTTGTTGTTGTTGTTGTTGCATGTCAGGAAATCGCTTTCTGCTTGAGGCCAAGCAGGAACAATTCTGGCTTAACAGAGTTTTTCTCAAGACTGAGTTTAACAGGGCACAGCCAGGATATAGATGACAGTGGTCTTATACTGCAGAAACTTCTAGTCCAGACAGCCATCCTTCTAGCAAAGCCTTTCAGGAAATCGAGCCAGAATCTGTGAGAAAGAGCCACACCAAGAGAACCAGCCAGCCCAGCCACACCCAGCTGGGAGTCCCAATTATTCCACCCACTACTGCTTCAAAATGAGTTACCTCTTTTAAGGGAGTGTAATCTAAGAATTGTATTGATTGGGGTAACACCCCTCTATTATGCTTACACACACATGACCACACTTTGTCAGAAATTTTGTAGCACTAGGAGGCATAGCTAACAGAGCTACAAGGGTCCTGAATGGCACATGTGACAACCTCAGGGTTTGAATTCATGACCATATGCTTCAAAGCAGGTATTCTAAGCCACTAAGTAGTTCTTAGGACTTAATTATATGTTTAATGTAGTTGCAGTAATGGTGTCAGAATCATACATGTTGCAGTGTGATCTGATTAATGTAAGCATTAAACATAACGTTTAGTCTGAGAAATAATGTGTTTGGATCCAAAGTACTTTTTAACTAGTTTTTGTCTACTTATTTAATCTGTAGATTTTCTCTCGTTTGGGGGGAAGAGGGACACACTCAGTGATACTCGAGGTTTACTCCTGGCTCTGTACTTAAGGATCACTCCTATGGCATTTGTAGAACCATCTGAGATTTTGGGTATCAAACCCAAGTCAGCAACATGCAAGACAAGTCTTTACCTGCTGTACCTCTCTAGTTTCTTTTTATTTTTTTTTCTCTCTTTGTTTCCTGTCCTTTGAACCAGGTAATTTTTCTTTTTTTCTTCTCTGGGTTTTTTGTTTGTTTGGTTTTGGCTTTTGGATTTTGAGTCACACCCGGCAGCACTCAGGGGTTACTCCTGGCTCTGAGCTCAGAAATCACTCCTGGCAGGCTCAGGGGGATCAGATGGGATGCTGGGATTCAAACCGGAGTTCGTCCTGTATTGGCCACGTGCAAGGCAAATGCCTTACCACTGTGCTATTGCTCTAGCCCCAGAACGAGGTAATTTTTCACCCCACTTATCTTTACTATTGACAGTTATTTAACTTTGTTCTCTATATACTGAAAGGAGCTACAACAATTTGTATCTGATTCTTCTGCGCCATCTTATGTTACTTTTCTTTTCCTTTGCTTTTTGTTTGGATGTCACACATAATGATGCTCAGAAAATTTTCCTGACTTCGTGCTCAGAGATCACTCCTAGTAGGGCTCATATGGTATGCCAAGGGTAGAATCCAGGTTGGATACATGCAAGGTGCTGTACTATAGCTTTGTCCCACTATGTTATTATCTATAGACATTCTTTTCAGCATTTAAAGATGCCCCCTAGTTTGCTTCATTACTGACAAATGTCTTTGATGCTCTACATATTATATGTTTTTTTTTAATTCTCTAGTTGCCATCAGGATTTCTTTTTTGACTTCTACATGATGCAAATAGTGAAAATGCCCAAAATGTCCAAACTTTGGACATATAATATTCATTATTCACTAGGCTTTATTCTGGAATTCTAGTATTGTATTGCCATATCATTTGATATTGTCCCACAGCTCTTAGATATTCTATTCTCTTCTGGAATTGCTCATCAGATATTTCAGGCTATGTATCTTGCCCGTCCAGTCCTTCAACACAGCAACCACCCTAAATTATAAGCTATAATTTTACATCCTCTGTCAGATGATTTCAACATGTGTTATTTATGGTCATGCTTATTGCTTTGTCTCTTAGAAGTATGTTGCTTCTTTTTGCCTTTTCATATACCTCATAATTTTTGTTAAAAATTGGATATCATGTGTATACTTCAAAGTAAATCATTTCATATGCTTAAGACTGGACATAATTACTTTTGCTATCACTTTAATGTGGGGTCCTGTGTCAGGCCTGTCAGTAGTTGAATTGCATTTGATTCTTGAAGTTGTCCTGGCTACTCTTAGCCATTAGAGGTTTCAAATTCCTTCAGTGGCAGCATAGGTTCTAGTGGCTCTAGATATAGGTTTTGCAACATGAATATCCTTCTTACCTCAGCTGCAATGAATTTTCATCATTGCCATAAGTGCAACCATTACAAAAGTTTTGATGTCCTTCTGTTTCTGGTGGGCTATAACTGGAGTTTTTCCAGGATTCTAGTATCTCAAAGAACTGAGTAAAACATAAGATAGAAAATAAGACACATCAAGAGTTTATTTGAAATTGAAAAGTACACTCTCTAGAGCATATTAAGCAGGAGTGCCTTGAGACTCCAAGAATATGATTCTTGTATTATGATCTGATGGGGGAAACCGTGGTGTGGGATTAACCAGATGCCATTCTCACTCAATATATGTCTTGTTGTTTATTGGTTGGAAAAATCTTTGAATGTAGTACCTTGGATTAGAACAATATATACAGTCTCATATAAAAATCTTGAAAATACTCCAGCAATTTTAAAGTGTGCAGATTTTATAAGCTCTGTGTGAAAAAAACTTATCTTTAGTTCTATGACAAGTCTGTATACTAAAATCTCTGTCAAAATCTTTTCTCCACAGACTTCTCTAAAAAGGCATTAAAACAATATTACAAATGGCAATGTATTTAAAATGCTCATAATTAAAGCTCTTGTAACACAGTCAGCAAGAAACTTTGCTCAGTTTTATGACAATTTCTTAAAATATCCAGAATTAACAAGATTATATCAAAATCTTCAGAAAATCTAAATAATTTTAGAATACTCACATTTTATTCACTTCTATGTTAATAAGTTTGAACATATCTTCTTGTTTGAAATACCTACCATGATTCCTTAACATACCAAATATTTATTTATTTATTTATTTATTTTTACCACTCAGACTACATCATCTCCCTCTAACCCTTCCAAAGGAAGGGAAGAATGGTCATCAATGGCAAAAAACAGTTGCAATAGCAACACTCAAGAGATGATTCTCTGATTCCTCCTCATGGTTTTGGGTGCTCTACACAATCAGAGAACCTTCTCTAGTAACATACTATAGAAATGTTCCCGGAAAGTATAGTCTTACCAAATATCTCTTATTCATATTTCTCTTACCTTAAGTAGAAAAAGTAATTGTTATAAGATGCCTTTGCTCTTCAAAGATATTTTATATCTATTTTCCTTTTCTCAGATTAAGATTTTATTTAATTTTTTAATTTTTTATTTCTGCAAAGTTTTGTTTTATATCTACTAAAATGTCAAAAACAAGTTACCAAGTAGCAAGTATATCAAAACTTCAAACAAAACTTAGCTGGCCTGATTATAAAACTTAGCTGACCTGAAAACTGACATAAAATAATTTTAATCATTTTCTAGACGGACCAATTAAACAATATACAGTCTGAAAAAGTAAACCACTTCATATTATGCATGAAGACTGATGGTTTCAACTTTGTCGAGGCGGAATTTGCATTCAGTACACCTGAAATAATTATCTTACATGAAATAATTATTTTTTGTTCTCATTAAGTAGTTATAAAAATCTATTACCAAAATATTTCAGAGACCTAATACTCCTTGAGACTTATATCATTTGGTGTAATCTTGACCTTTTAAGTAAGTTTACCTGACTCAGAGATACTTTCGTTGCACAAATTGCATAAGCAACTGCCATTTATCTCAATATTTTGCAAGACCAAGTCATTTACTTTCCCCTCTTTAGATAACATGAGCTAATTCTAATTAATAAATACAGCTAGGATAAAAGTTTGAGTCAGATTTTATGACTTTATATATATAAGCATATATATGTTTCAAACGAGTTTTCATTAACCATAATTATCTCAGGCCATGAACATTTGGGGCCTATATATTCTAACAATTCCATTCAGAAGCTGGACAAAAGTAAAAAGAAAACAAACATGAACTCAGGAACAGAAGAATTATTTTAGTATTCACTAAAATTTGGGGTATCAATGACAATCACATTTACAAAACTACAAGAATATTCTTTTATTTAATAGTCCCAGACTTCTGCTTCAAAAATATTTTCCATAATGTTACAGAGATCATATCTTTATTTGTAAAATATGCAACCTAATTCTAAGTCTAAACTGGGTCTTGGCTTATAAAATAAACCCTTTACTAGAGATTGCTTATCTTACTTTCTATAGTTCCTAGACCCTAATTCTTCCATTACCCACCTTTTTTTCTTTAGGTTTATGATCATTTCTAACAGTGCAATTTTTGAAACCCAGGAGAGTTTATTGTGACACTGAAACATTAAGATGCTTGATCTCAGGTGTTAAAAAAAATTGTTTTGATAGCCAAAATATTCTTACATTATTCTTTACCTTAAGACCAGGCAAAAGAATAGCATCAACATATTAGCAGTGTTCAGACAAGCTCAAAATCACAGTATATGAACAAAACGAAGCAAGGATAGAGTACTCGTTTTAACTCTCCAATGGATCATGGGGCGTGTAAAAGAACTCAAACTTTTCTAACTAGAAAAGACCTAAGTCTCTAAACTTTCTAGATTATACATTTCTCTGATCTCTAGCAATGATTCTGTTACCCCTATTAGTTAACTGGTTTAATTCAAGCATATATTAAACCAGATATAAACACAGTGGCTTCTAATCTAATCTGGCTTCAACCTTCCAAACTTCTCACAAGGTACCTTCTACATAGTAATTCCTTTCTCAGCACTTTTTGGTTGTGTGGGAGCAGGAAATAACAGGCACAAACAGATTAGTTGATTCAAAGATCCAGGTAAAAGTCCACAACTATTCTCACTACCAGAGAGGGCTAACAGAATTATCCAAAATCCACTGGGATATGGGGTCCAGATAAAGGAGAAAGGAATTTCCTCATAGTTGACACATAGACACATGGTTGATCAACTTAGCCTCAAGCATTTCTCCAACCCATTAGGAGTGATATTTGAGGTGCTGGTGTGTCAGACTAGAAGACAGACTCCAAGGCTAAGAGGCTTTGACAGTTAAGATGCTTTAACTAAAAGTTTCCCAATTCCCACAGCAGACTCTGTAGAGTTTCAACCCTTAGGATGGGCTTGGATGGTGGTAGACGCATGAAGGTGCCTTTCTCTGCCATCCCCAGCCACGTGGCTCTGCAACCCCCTTCAGCAGGCGGGTATCTGGGTTCAGGAAAGCGGCAGATATAGAACTCACTCACAGGCAGACTTCCAGAGAGATAACATCTTTATTGCCCTGGCCAACATCTGTGGCCTATATCATAAACCTATTTAAGCACATGCCATTCTTGGCTTGCCCTGTGTCTTAACTTCTTTCAGTCATGTCTCCTCCAACCTCCATACTGGCAAATCCTTTAATTCCTTGCCCTTCTGGTCAAAGGCCTTATCTAACCTTCCCAAGACCACTCCCAAGAATGGGCGGGTCTTGCAGGTAGTTACACGTAAATCCGGGGTGAAGTCACAGACTCCACTCCTTTTTTTATACCAGGATGGGTGAAAATAAAATTTCAAATGTTATTTAGTTGACTGGCAATTTGTTCTTGCAGAATAGGGTTTTTCTGGGAGAAAACAAGAATAGGTATGAGCCCATGAAGAGTTCTACATATTGATTTCTGACCATTTTTTTGTTTCCAACAAAAATAGATCAAGCTGCAGTTATAGTATTATAATTCAGAAAATCACTCTGAATGATTGTTCCAACATCCCTAATTTATATTGGAGCCAAGTTTAGAAAAGGAGGTGGTCCTTCTTGAAATTGTCAGTGTTTTCAATGGTGAAAAATGATTTAATTAGTTCTAAGAACTCAGAAACTTGGCTTTGGAATATTAGCTTTCACAAAGTGTCCTCTGAAGAAATCAGATTCCAGGAAGTTCACTATATTGAAGTTTTCTGCTACAATACACCAGATTGGTCAGACATCTTTGGCCCTTGGCAGGTACCAATGCCATTTTCTTAGAATGGCTTAGTACAGTCTCCCTATCTTTGACTCACTTCAGGACTTATAAGATAATACCTAGCTAAAACCCTAAGCAAAGGTGTTCCCCCAACTTCCTCTTCCCAGTAACCTCTTCCTATAATATGTTAAAAAAAAATAACCACTGAATGGTTATTTTTGTATCTTACTGGACCTTTCCCCTCCTGGGATTGGGTGTTGGTTTGAATAAAGAAAGATCAGGCCTGGCTTTTGGAGGATACAGAGGGAGCACATGGCAGAAAGGAGAAGCCATGAAGCAAAAAGCAGACTGACTCCAATGAATCTCATTCCTAACTGGCTTTGTATTATTTCTTTGCCACTAACCTGCTCCATCAGACCTGTCCTCCTAAGGGTTAGAAACACAGTGTTTGGAACAGTCTCACCAACTCTTAGATATTTTTATTTTACAGGGACTAAACTTCAAATAAATATCATTAATCAGAATTATACCATTTCTCAATGAATTTGGAGATCTGGCACTCTTGGTATAAGTTTTAACTCCAGTGATAAGGTATGGCATTCTTAGATGAATGGTCCTATTTTTGTCATTTTGGTATCTGGATTTACAATGGTCAAGAAAAATGTCCTCTCTCCTAGGAAGTTCCAAAAAATATATGTGTCTACCTATCAAATAGGGTCTTCTGAAGAGAATGATATTGACCAAGACCCATTTTTCATTACTAAATATAAAGGCTTCTCACCTTTCTCCTCCCCTTAGCAATCAAAGGAGTCCCACCTACTAAGAATATGAGATCTGAAGGTAATATTGGCAAAGGATTCAAGGCTGCTTCAAAAAATATATATATCTGAAAAAAACACCGTATCCATGGTACTATCACTTCAGTTCCATAACCACCTCTTTTTATTTTTTTGGTTTTTGGTTTTGGGGTCACACCCGGCAGCATTCAGGGGTTACTCCTGGCTCCACGCTCAGAAATCGCTCCTGGCAGGCTCAGGGGACCATATGGGATGCCAGGATTCGAACCACCGTGCTTCTGCATGCAAGGCAAACACGTTACCTCCATGCTATCTCTCCAGCCCCATAACCACATCTTTTTAATGGAGAAGATGGAGGGTTTCTTTTCTCAGATATTCATATCACTTTTTAAATTGTAGCATATAGCCTTTGAACTTATAAAATTTGGGGGAGATAACCTCATTTGTATCCTTTTCCATCTCATGTTTGTCATTTAGTTACCAATTCTTGTTGGAATATCTTGTTGGAATATCCTTTACTCTCAATTGAATTTTTATTCTGACATTTAATTCAATCAGAGCTTTTAGCAACATGCCTGACCATTATATTCATAATTTTATATTCTTTGATACTGTGTTTTAATTCCCTTTTATTCCTGCTTGCTGACCAGATGCTTATTTCTACATGCATTCTTTCTCATACCACATTGCTAAATGTAACCATCAATAATCAATGTATATTGTGAACTTTCTGTCCTCCAAATTCTCCCAATAGTTGTAAGTTGATTTTTTGTCTTCTAATTTACTTCAGTTGACACTTCTGCCAAATATTTTACCACATTGTACCGTGATTCACCATATTTTCAGCCTTGATAATTGCTTCCTCTGTGCTCACCAGTTACTATCAAGTTAATGCCACATATTTTAGGTTTGTATTTTGGTAGGACCTCATTTATAAAACTGATTACCATCACTCAGGATAGTTAAAATGTACTCTATCAGTAAGTAACCCCCAAAGTGTATGACTTCCAATAACCAAAGCAATTTCTTTACATGTTCACCAGAGTTGCTAGTTGCCATGAACTGAAAGTGTGTGCCCTCCCAAAAGTCTTAAGTGACATTGTTAAACTATTCATGCATTAATTAGGTGTTAATATAATGGGAATATTCATGGAGATGAGCCCTGTTATGAGAGCACTGCTTTTATTCTCCCTCCCTCCCTCCCCTTCACTCTCTTCTCTCTAGCTTTCTTTCCCAGTGTGTCCCTCAGGAAGACACTCAGGAAGAAAACACCCACAGGATAAGGGTTCCATGAGCTTCCATTTTCCAACTTCCAGAAAAGTAAGGGGAAAAAATGTTTGTCATTTAGTTACCAATTCTTGTTGGAATATCTGTGATTTGGACTCAGAAAGTTTGTACCATGAGTTGACATGAACAAACTTCCCTCATACTTTACTGGTCAAGGTAAAGCACATGACTGATGCACAAGCAAATACTGAAAGTCTATAATCCTCAAAATAAAGAGATTCAGAAATATTTGAAAGATGAGCAGGATTTCCAAAGCTAGATGCATAATTACCTCTTTTCTATTCCCAATTCAAATGTTCAGAATTGTGTTCTGCTTTTGGCCTTCAAGAGTTGGTTTGTAACCCAACAAGGCCAATCAGTAAATTGATTCCTCCTGACCATAGGTCAAACTTAAAAATGGCTTGCAATCCAACTTGATCCAATGATGTAATTCTATTCTTCAGGAATAAGAAACTTATTTTTATTATTTTTCATTTTTATTGAGGTGCTGCAATTTACAATACCATTAATGATCATTTCATGCTTGTATCATTCCAACACCACACTCATCACAAGGAAATCCACCATGATCCAAAGACCTCTTCTTTTCAATCTCTACTAATTCCATGATTTGTTTATTTTTTTTACCAACTCTCCAGCTTTATTGGCTTTGGTTTTCTGTTTTTCCCTTACTATGCACCTTTAAATCCCACATATGAGAGAGATCATCACTATGTATCTCTTTTCTTCTTACACAAATTGAATGAATTTTCCCTTTCTTAAAGCTTCTGGTATTTATATATATAATATACATCACAACTTATTGATATTTAAGCCATAGTTGAGCATTTGTGTTGTCATATTTTTGTCATTGTACTAAGCACTGTGATGAACATAATAGTGCATATGTACTTTCAAATTAACTATTTTGTGTTTGAGTGTGTAAATGCCAAGAAATGATATCATTGGGTCATTTGGAATTTCTACTTCTACTTTTTTGAAAGATTTCCATATTACTTTCCATAAAGGTGGAGCCAGATGACATCACACCAACAGTAAATGAGGGTTCCTTTCTCATCACAACCCTACACACCCTGCTTCCATATATTTTCATATAGGTCATTATAAGAGAGAATTTCTTTCTGGTGGGCTTGAGAATGTAACATATGAGACTGAAAATGTCATAGATGCAAAGTACAGAGAGTCCTTCCTGAAGACACTAGACTTTGAAAGCAGTAATTAGGAAGCAATAGAAGAGAGAGTGGGGTATAGCAAATAAGCGAGAGATGAGATTGAGCTGTAATAAAAGAATGGAGCCCTGAATAGTCTAAGCCAGTCTAGGACTTTTCAGTTTGGAAAGTGAGAGAATCCCTTTTTGGTTTCAGTTGTGATTGGCAGCCACAAGTGTCTTGAACAAAACATGTGCCAGGTATTTTTCCCTGAAAGGCTCAGTGCAAATCAGGACTCTCCTTGCTGGGGAGGCATTCTTGGTAAGAGCAAGAGTACAGAAAAGGAACCTTCTTTAAAGAGAGTCAAAGGTTTGGTGTGATAGATATGCAAGACCAACTTTAGGCCATGAGGTTTAAAAGGCATCAAATCAATAGAAAGTCATTAAAAATCAATCCCGTGACCATGGATGCCCTGGTTTGCTTGCCCTCATTCACCACTTCCAGCTTCTAATGCCTGAATCATTTCCCATTGATATGCGTAACATATGCCAATTTAAATTTATTGGAGCACTTCACATTTTTAAGTGCTTAAATTTGGAAAAGATGAGCTTTATGGGGCCAGCATAGTGTTGAATGACCAGAAATGTTAAGAATGTGTTGCACTTTTTGTCATTTACAAAAGGTTAAAGAGTTGGGTTTATGAAATTCAAAATGATTTAAAATCAGAGAATTGCTTTAGTATAGTGGCAGTGTTTGAATTTTGGAGTTTGTAGGAGGCTAGTTTACTAGGCATCTTATATACAGAGAGCCCATTTTCACAAATTGCTCCCTGCCCCCTGAGGCTGGGGAAAGTCACCTAACAGATGATTCAAAAATGAATACAGTGTTAACTTTTAAATTTGTGATTTAATTCCCAAGACACTTGGGCTTCTGATAACCATGATATATAATGATTTCAAATATTTAGCAAACTCATATTCTTAAAAGAATTCCACTCTCAAATTAAAACTCATTTAAAAAATTGAAGTGATTTTAATTGGTCTTCTCTCCGGGCTGGAAAAATCTTATTTCACTTTTTAAAACATTAATTTTTTGTTTTGCCCTGCTTGTTAAAGACGCATCTGTAAGTTATTCCAATCAGTGCTGCGATTTCAGAATCTTAGATCACACAGTCAACACTGAAACCTGCAGAATTTCAAACCACTGCACAAACAGGTGAGCACTTTGCAGATTTTCTCATTATTCTAGTGTGCTGTGCCCCTTCCAATTCTGCAGATGCTAACTGTGGGGATACAAGAGATCAATTAAAAAGGAAGAGGACCAGCTCCACCCCACTCAGTCATGGAAGCAGGACAGCCTCTCATTTGCTACAGGAAGACCATCCCTTTGGAAGTTCACCTTTGGTTCAGCACTCTAAATAAACTCCCCCTCTCTGACTTCAGCTTCATCAGTAATATTTAATTTTAACAATTATTTTTTGTCTTTGCATATTTAAGATTGGCATGAAATTTCAAATGTGGTCATCTTCTCCTTAAAAGGAGATATTCATGATTAAATAAATGAACACTCCACAATTTTTAAGTCATTATTTTAGAGGCACTTGCTTTGCTTGCAGCTGACCCTGACCCAAATTTGGTCCCCTGAACAATGCCAGAGTGATTCCCTGAGCACAAACCAGTAAGCATAAACCTTTATCACAGCCAGGTGTGGCCAAAGCTAAAATAAAATAAATCATGACATTAAAAGAGTCACATTTTGTGAGGATGATCAAAAACTAAAACTTACGTGGAATGAGAATATAATATAAAATCTAAATATAGAGATTTCTCCAACATAATCCATTGGCTCATTCATTGGCCCATTCTTGCCTATGTGCCAAATTCTCAAGGACTAGTGTCAGCCTTTGTAGATCCTCGCCATTTCCAGGATTTTTCAAGGATGTGTCACAGAGCAATCTTCCTTTCATCACCCCACCCTGTCACAATGGCCCTTTGCAAGCCCCTGGTAGCAAATGCCAGCCCTTGCCTTCCCTGCAAGTAGAGGATGTGGTGAGGATCCACTGCCTTCCTCCATCTCATTGTTCTGAGATTCAGGAGATCAGGGTAAAAAGAGGGAAAAGCAACTTTGCTCCAATGAGGCATTTTATCAAGAAAAATCCGTTAAGAAATTGGTTGTTACCTGCAGATAACAACTGGTTTGTTAGCTAATAGCTGGGGGCAAAGCCAAGACCAGTTACAGCTCCAGCTGTCCAGTCATTAGCTGCAGTAAAGACTGATTTTGAGAAGGTTATTGCTGTGGTAAAATATCCTCAAAAGATTATAATAGCAATAGTGTATGGGGGGAAAAAATCTTAGTGGCTATAGTATGAATGAATGGCTGCATTTGAAAAATTGGTCATTCCCTGGCGGTTCATAACCGATTTTCCACCAGTCAAAAGCAAGTTGTGCTCTGTTAGGTTTATTGTACAAGGCAATAAAAATATTGGCCAGGTTAAATTGTCAGTGTGTTATGGCATTAACCATTCTTTTACTGTGTTTAATTTAAGCATTATGATGATTCATTATGGAAGAACGTGTCCCATGCAAATGAAGAGACATGAGTGTCAAAAATATGCAGCATGTTTTTTAAAGCAAAATTAATTTTTATTTGACGGCTTCTGTGGGTGGAAGGACATCTAAGATGTGCGAAAAGTGTATATACCCTTTTTTAAAATTGCTATGGCATTCTGAGAGATTGAGTCGTGACAGTACAGTTTCCCAGAGCATCTGTTAAGTCTTAAACCAAGCGTCCTTCCGGTCCTCAGAACTCAACAGATGACTAGTAGTCACTATGCTCACCTCACAGACCTAACCCATCCTTTAGTTTGCCCTTAGCCTTTGGCTCCAAATGACCATCAACGCCATATTGATGATTCTTGGGAAAAAAAAAAAAAAAAACATCGCTGGGCTGGACCTGAGCTCTGTGTCTGGGCTGTGTGTCCAAGAACAGATGTACCCTTCCTAAAAAGGCCCTATGATGGCCAAGGCAGCTGGTGTTTGAGACCTTCTGCTCTGAAGAGGCATCACATGGCCAAGATGTCCCTCTCGGTTTGGTGCCTAAGCAAAGCCTTGGCTGAGCACCATTGGCTGCCAATGCAAGCCAAGAGGTACCGGCACACAACTCTTGACACAAAACAGGGGCTAAAATCTTAAAGATCCTCCCTCAATCAGCACAGCACTCTTCCTGTGCCCCTGTGGCACAAGAGAAGTTTCCATAAGGGAACACTGTCTGCACCACTATTATTCCCACCCCCAGGATTCAAGAATCCTGAGCTTCTTAAAAAGACTGAGACTTCCAGGAGTCACACCTGAGCACAACTAGATATGGCCTAACCACTCCCCAAAAGACACATTGGGACTGCCTTTAATGAAGGGTGTCACAAAATGTGCCGCCCTGAGAATGCAGAGCTCACACCCCCTACACAGAGTCTACGCCATAACCCACCTAGTCCCCCTGCCCATTTCCCTACTGTACTCCACTTTGGTGTCCTTTTTGGAATCCTCTCCTGCCTGCTTCCACCTTCCCCACAAAATGCTCCAGTGTCAGCATCCAGGATCTTCAACAATCACTGGTAGAAGGTAAAAGAACTGCTATCTTGCCCAGTTTCTCATTTTAAAAGACACTGCATAGGGGACATGGAGGAATAGTATAGTGGGAGAAGTGTTTGCCTTGCATGCATCCCACCCCCAGGTTTTATCCCTGGCAACTCAGATGGTCTCCCAAGCACCACCATGAGTTAATTCCAGAGTGCAGAGCTAAGAGTGATACCTGAGGGGCGGAGGATGACGCAGCTGTAGGGCGATTGCCTTGCACATGGCTGACCTAAGCCGAACCTTGGTTCCATCCCCCAGAATCCCATATGGTCCCCCAAGCCAGGAGAGATTTCTGAGCGCAGAGCCAGGAGTAATCCCTGAGCGTCACCGGGTGTGGCCCAAAAACAAAACAAAACAAAAGAGTGATACCTAAGCATCGCTGGGTATGACCCCTCCAAAAAAAATTCTTTTTGGTTTTGGGGCCACAACCAACAGCACAAAGGGGTTACTCCTAGTTCTGCATTTGGAAACCTTTCCTGGTAGGCTTGGAGGACTGTATAGGATGTCCTATTGAACCTGGGTAGGCCATGTGCAAGGCAAATGTCCTATCAACTGTGCTATTGCTCTGCCCCCCCCCAAAAAAAAAACTTTTAAAAAGAAAAGCATCTTTGCCTTGCACACAGAAGGATGGTGGTTCAAATTCCAGCATCCCATATGGTCCCCCATGCCTGCAAGGGGCAATTTCTAAGCACTGAGCCAAGAGTAACCCCTGAGCATCAAATGGGTGTGACCGAAAAACCAAAATAAGTAGATAAATAAAAATAAAAAGCACCATAACTTTCAAGAGGCACCTGAGCATCCAGGACCTACCAGGAGCAACCTTTTCAGCCACACATCCAGAGTTGTGCAGCAAGAGATGGTGTGGAACTAGCAATGAAAAGACTCCCAAAGAGCACTTATGCTGGAAGCCCTGATCACTCAGTGTACCTGGCCACACACCTGAGGAGAAACAGGCCGAATGGAGACCCTGCTGAGGGTTCCACAGGTCTGGACTCACCTCATGAAGCCAGAGACGGGGGGGGGGGGGGGGCATCAGCATCACATTCTCATGTCATACCTGCACACATGCACTCGCCCACTATTTCAACTCAGCAGCTACAACCAAACCCACACACTGGTTACATTCATTGCTCATGACTGGAGCTGGAAGAGGATATTCAGAAGCAGCTGACTCAGTTCCTGGTGTGAACTGAGTCCAGGTCTTCAAGTAGCACAGAGAGCGAGCACAGCAGTCTCTTTCTTTTCTTATGGTTCACCCCTGGTATTCCGGGGAATCTCTCCCAATCCTAACCATTCCTGAAGATCAACCTTCTAATACCACCTCCCAATGTTTAGCCATCAATGTGACTATGACACACACACAACTATATGAAGTCCACTCACACACAGACACCCTGACATGCATCTCTCCATTTTCATGTGTGTGCATGCACTGTACCCCACAATGCCTATGTGTACAGACACCCAAGGTACACACTTTGTACTTACACGCATGCAAGTATGCTCACATTCCCATGAGCAACCACACATATTGCACCCTCATAGATGTATACACATCCCCAAATGCACATACTGTGCCATACATGTGCATATATGTACACTGTCATCATTCTTGGTCATATGCAAGCATCAACTCTCTTCGCTCCTATGCATATCCCATCTTCTATACTAACATATACCCACATGTTATATCCCCTACATATACACTCTACTCATAATTTACACAATACACAAAGTGCATAAACTCACAGGTTCACACACAAGTTCACACTTACATCCACGCACAACCATTCTCATATTTATTCACTACGTTCATTATTAGCTTGGTGGCAAGCCAGATGGGTGTTGAACTAACCAAATCAGTGATGACTGTTCATGACGGTTTCATAGTTTTGACACAAAGCCAACACTGTTCAAAAAGCCATTGGCAAACTGGGTATGGTACCTGAACTCCATGGAATGGGCATCCAGAGCCTGACCCGGGGAAAACTGAAGAGGACAGGCTGTGAGCTCTGCACTCTCATGCATAGTCTCAGGCTAGGAGCATAGAACATCACTTTCTTAGGCAATTGAAATCACTTAGATGGGATGCCCAGTCACAGGCCCAGGGCAGAAGGGCACCTGAGTAGCATCTGCACCCTTCAAGCTGGGAGAGATCAAGGACAGCTCTCATCTTGCAGCACAGGCACCACACTGGACCAGGAAACAATGCACTAGGGGACGAGTGAAAGCATAGTGCTGGCCCTCCAGTGCCTCTTCAGTACCCCACAACCTGTCCCTGCTCTCCTCCAGTCTCCTTACCCCCTACTGTGCCCACAGGACTCTATCTCAGCAGCAGCACAGAGTGGCAGAGCCACAGAGGAGAACTCCAGCCCCCTCTTTCTCAAAGGAAGTCAATAACCCTATCTCTCACACCCAGAGCTCCAGGATTTCTGAGACCCAGAGTTTCTAAGTTCTAGATTCTATCTGTTCTGTTCTATCTCTGCACCCTGGGTCCTCTGAAAAACCAGAGCAATGAAACTCTTAGAAGGGTTACAACACTCCCCTTTTTTCACACTCTTACACAAATATATATATTCCTACACACAATCAGATATATTTTTTTATTTATTTTTTTTTGGTTTTTGTGTCACACCCAGAGGTGCTCAGAGGTTACTCCTGGCTGTTTGCTCAGAAATAGCTCCTGGCAGGCACAGGGGACCATATGGGACACCGGGATTCGAACCAACCACCTTTGGTCCTGGATCAGCTGCTTGCAAGACAAATGCCGCTGTGCTATCTCTCCGGGCCCACAATCAGATATTTAAAATTTAAACACAATTACAAATAAAGTCTCTCTCACATATACATAAAACACACACACACACACACACACCTACCTTCCTAGGTCCTCCTTCTGCCTCCTATTTACCTCTCATGGGGCTGACAGCTTTAGTTTTCAAGGCATATTTTCATTGGGGATATCAGAGCCTGTTTTTGACATGGAAGATACGGAATAAGGACTGAAGGGGGTGCAGAGTGTGGTGCTATATCTTGTGAAAAGGGTCCAAGCAGTGGTCACTGATGGAGGGCAGCTATTGATGCCTACATCATTCACTTCTGGGACCAGCTTCATGGCAAAACTGGCAGCAGCTGTTTTCATCTTCAGGGGTCTCGCAAATCTGCTCTGGCCCCATGAACTCTGAGAGCAAGCACCTCAGACAGCACCCGATCTGAATGTGCCTTTAAAACTGCTCCACCACCTTCTGCTTTAATCCACCCACATACATCATTTTGTATCAAGGATTAATTTTATCATTGTATTTGCTAAAACTTTATTGCAACATGTTGTGTTATATCCTTATGCATTTTGCAAGTGTAATACAAAAAAAATGAACAAAATGATATATAATTCTTATTTATTTTTATTACTAGCCAAGTAGACATTCTAGTCAGAAAAGTATAGCCCCAGACAAGTCTGTATGTATTTCAACACAATGGTTTAGCACAATTTACTTTAGGAATATGTCACCCACAAACAGCTATTTTTTTCTGTTCAGAGAGGTGAGAGCTGGAATGATGCTCTTAAATTAAAACTCCTTCAATTTCAGCGTTAACAAAGCGCCATTTTCCCCAGATCTTTCCATAGCAAGCCTGTGAGTATTGTGGCATCTCAGCAAAAGCCTAACCGGTCCCTGCTCTACTTTGTTCTCAAAATCCGCATTTGACTAATTCTGTACTCGAATAATTGCTAAATCAAAAGAATTTATTATCCCTGAAACTTTAAATGAGAAGGAAAGAAGAGGAGGAGGTTAGCACTGAACCTTACAATGATAAAACTCAACCACAGTCATGCACACCACAATCCACGGTCTCCAGGAGAAAACAGGCCACACGGGAGGAAGCTGTTCAGAACCAGTGCAGCCATATTGCCCTTACACTGGGCATAAAGGAACTGTTGTTGAACTCATTCTTGGGAAAGAGAATGGACAGCTCTGTTCTTTTCTGTTACCCTCTTAAATTAAGCATAATTCTTCATATTTGGTTGGAAATAATTTGGTTTTATTCTTTTTCCCCTTATTAGAGGTCTCTTGCCCTATTTCAGGATTTTTTTTTTCAAATCACTCCAACAAAAAAATGAATGAAGAGGAGACAGAAGGAAAGAGCAAAAAGGTAAGAAAAGAAAAGTAGAGGGCCAGAGTGATACAAAAGCAGTAGGGCATTTGCCTTGCAAAGGCCAATACAGGATGGATTCCGGTTCGATTCCCAGCATCCCATATGGTCCCCTAAGCCTGCCAGGAGCAATTTCTGAGCACAGAGCCAAGAGTAACCCCTGTGCACCACTGGGTGTGACCCACCCTCCAAAAAAAAAAAAAGAAAGAAAGAAAAGGAAAGAAAGGTAGACAGGTCAATTAAGAAGTCAATTAAAGAATATTCTGTTAGAGTTGAGGGTTGAAGTTTAGACTGAATGATAATCTAGCCCACAAGGCCTGGCTAGCACCCAGAGATTTGCATTACTTGCAAGGGCCTTGCCAGACTTTTACATGGTACTAGTTTTATTTTAGCTCCTATCTCCAGGTACACAATCACAAAGAATGGGGGAAATCAGGCTAGCTCCATGGCTTATTATTTCCCAAATGTTTGTAAAACCCAGCTGGGGTACAGGAAGAGGAGAGAGGGTGGGCAGTGCTGGGGATACACGTTTGTTTGTGACTCCCACCAAGCAGAAGTTCCCATGTGGGTATAGGGTCCATAGCATCAGATCTAGTCCCATTCCAGTTTTTCCTGGACAAAGCCCTATCCAGAACCTGGGAGTGGCAGCCTAGGTGCAGGAGAAAAGTCTCTCTGGTCAGTCCATCCCTCTGGCCACGTCCCTAATTTGCACAAAGCCTCAATCTGGATCCCTCCCCTTCTGTATCTAGTTCCTACTGCTCATCTCTCTACTGTTTTGGTTTTCTCCATACCATTTCCTCAGACCTCCCAAAAGTCCCATGCCTCCTTTTTTTTTTATTCCTCCTCTTTTTCTTTGCATGCAGATGCCTGCTGGACCTCTTTCTTGGTAAACTGTGCTGTGTCCTTCAGGCCAGCTGTGTCTTTCTTACTCAGCGTGATCTTGGCCACCTTCACTACCTTGCCCTCTACCCCATGCCCTCTTTCTTGTTAGGCCTCTGTTCTCTGTGGCCTGCAGGAGTCACACTCTCTCCTTCAGAGCAGTCCAGATAGTGGAGAGGCTCCTTCATTTGTGTGATTAATTGACCGATATTACCTTTCCCTCCGGAGGCTGGAGTACAAGGTTTATGCTTATTTTCTGTTCTTCATTTTGTCTTAGAACCTAGAGCAAAGCAAGCAGGCATAAGGAGAAGTTACTCAATAAAATTAATTTTAAATGTCTATTAGCAAAATTAAAATTGCAAAATAGGAAATTATTTACAAGACAGATAATTGACGCATAGACAGTTGGGTTAGCACCCTCAATGTATAGGAAATATTTTAAATAAAAAAGGATTCTGAGAGATGAATGAGCACATATGGGCCCACCTCCTTTAGGACTCAAGTCTTCCTGTACATCTCTATAGAGTTATTCCACCACTCACTCCTCTCCAGGGACCCCAGTCTGCCCTATATTCTTGCCCCCAACCCAAGGATCAGTGCTTTAAAGAGCTACCTAGTATCCTCGGGCTGACTTGGCTTGGCAAATGATGCAATGAAAGGTTCCAGGAAGGATGGCAGCTACTCCAGTACCTGGTGTGGTTCTCTGCCATCCTTATGGCACTCAAGGAGACTTCCTCTAAAACTCCTTTTTGTGAAAGGAGTTTTCTGTTTGTAATCTGAGTCAGTCCTATTTTGTATTCTGAATTTAATTAATGGAACTCCCATCCCAACTTTCCCTGTACTGACTTTCTTAAAGCTCCCAAGTTATGCTAAGCAGGGCTCAAGAGCCCCTCCCAGAGATTCTAGGATAATCAGGCTAAAGTTTGATGCAAGAGTCTGAGAACATGGTCCTATTTGAACTTGTGGTGCAGATGACTACCTGGGCCACCCCAGCAATGCTGGACATCTCCAGGACCACACCTATTATTGGGGCTGTGGTTCTCTGAGGCCTGCAGGAATCGTACACCCTCCTTCAGAGCAGTCCAGGTAGTGGAGAGACTCCTTCAATGGTGTGAATATTATCTTTCTCTCCTGAGGCAAGGTTTATGTACATTTTCTGTTCTTTCTACACCTTTGGTGTGAGACCCAGGAGACAATATGATGTTTGGGATTCAACCAGGTTGGCTGCATGCAACCTTTCCTGGCTCCAAGCTTTTAATTTGACCTCACTCCTGGCCTTAGATTATTCCCCCTGCTTCTTTTTCTTTGGCCTTCATCTCTTCTACCTGAATACTATTGTGCAGGTGTATATTTGTTTTCCACACTAACCCTTTTGAAGCAGATGGGTGCATGTACAGCAATGTCTGTCATTTCTGACACCATCCTCACTGCAAGTGATGGTGACCCTTAGGAGGCCTTAGAGGTATGTCCAAAGAGGTGGATGAGAGCAGTAGAATATGGAGCAAGAAGAAGATAAGACATAAAGATTCCTTGTCAGGGCTGAAGATTTGAGGAGGAAGAGAGGCTTGTTCCTGACCAAAGATTGCTCACCAGGAAGTCCAAAAATGGATTGTGACCCAAGGTTAGGCTAACTGAGGTATGGGGCAGGGCATGTGAGCAGAGCTGGGAGAGAGATGAGGGCACCACATGAGGCACCTGCACCTTGCAAAGTTCTGCTCAGTAGAGCATATGCCCGTTGGTCTATTCACAATCAGTTCATCCATTTGCTTCACTGACCATCGGTCTTCAAGCAAACAAGCAGGAATGACAGGAGCCAGAAGAGAATGGTAATGTAGCCAATTCACGATCTGAAGAAGCTGTGGGCACAGGGCCAAAGAGTATTCTTGGATGGGACTTTTTTGTTTCCAGTGCCCTATTGGAAACCAGCTGCAATTCTTTTTTTAAGTACCATTCCAGCTGACCTTTTGAAATGAAAGATTTGTATTTCAATGCAAAATCTGCATTTTGACTCTAACAAGACTCAATTTTCTGTCCTTGGTTGTTCTTCTCAGACCAGCTAATTCTTTTGACAACCTGTAAATTTTCTCAAAACCAATGGCAGGGCCACATATATGCAGATAATGACAGCTCAGAAGTGCCCCCACAAGGACCAAGGAAAAAAGCTCTGGACATGAACAAGACATCTGGCAAAAAAAAAGCCATTCTAGACTGCCTAGTGGCCAGAGAAGTGACACAGAAAAGTGAGCAATCCAAATCTGGGGACAGGCCAGCACAGCATTCATTCCAGGAATCTAGTGATCTCTGCTCTCCAACAGGCAGTGATCAAAATCAATATTCACTAAGAGGAAGGAAGGATGGACAGAAGGACAGATGAATGTAGGGAATAATTGAGATTGATGGAAGGATGTAGGGAATAATTGAGATTGATGAAAGGATTATTTGTGGGAAAGAAGGACAAAGATAAAGACTAGCAAGGACTGTAGACCAATGGGGGTGCTGGTCCAGAGGCAGATCCACTTCAGCACAGGAAGTGGTCCGGTGGATGCTGCTGTGAGATTTCAGAAAATGCTGCCAGCACCATTTAGGAACCCCAGACTGTCCATCCCAGCTCTGACTGCAGGTGCTCAACATGAGTCATCTCTCATAAGAAGGAAGATATTTGACATGATGCCAATTCCTTGGCTTTGGGCTGCATTAAAAATGAACCCCACTGAAGGACATGCTGGAGAAGGGAGGAGTGTACTGAGAGCACACAGGAGTGGTCTCTAAAAGGTGAAAGTTTTTACCTCAAATTTTCCTGGCTGAGTGGCACATGTAGCCATCTGCATCCAGTCACTGAGGACCCGAGACAAGAGAAGAAAGAAAGCTGAAGGAAACGGAGGGCACATCTATTTTCTGCCTGAGCTGTGACAATTTTCTCCTATCCTGGCAAGGGGGTTTCTCTACCAGCATTCTTGATTTTCAGGCCTTCCATCTCAGACTAGGACTGAGGGCTGAGGTTTTGCTGTTCTCAGACCAAGTGATACAGACTGCAGCTATACCCAACTTTCTGGGCCTCTGCATTCCCAAAATCAAGATTTTGCCCCCCATGATTACATGAACCTATGCTCTCTGAGCATCATATCCCATCAGAGTTGTTGCCCATTCTTGGTAAGAATGACAAATAATAACCATGCATGAGAAGAGAGATTTGGGACCCACTCTACCAGACGGGTCACAGAGTTTCCTGCCCTGACCTTCCCATTGTACTGGTGATCTGTGAAGATAGATCAATACTAAACTAGAGATGAAGATTCTCCCCATTCTTTTTTATTTGTTTGTTTTGGGGGGCCACCTGCAGAGGCACTCAGGGGTTACTTCTGGCTCTGCACTCAGAAATCGTTCCTGGCAGGCTAAGGGACCATATGGGATGCCGGGGATCAAACCCAGGTCATCCTGGTAGGCAGTGTGCAAGGCAAACATCCTACCAATGTGCTATCATTCTGGCCCCTCCCCCATTCTATTCATCAAAAACATACACAGGAAGTGCCCCCTCCGTCTCTCTAGTGACCCCTAATGAACTTTCAATTTCATTGAAAGAGTTGGGGCTGGAGCAATAGTATAGCAGATAAAGTGCTTGCCTTGCATGTGGCCAACACTGGTTCAGTTGCACCACTCCATAAGGTCCCCCAAGCCTACCCAGAGTAATTCCTGAACAAAGAGCCAAAATTATGTCCAGAGCATTTCTGGATGCAGCCAAGAAAAACCAAATAGATAAAAAGAAATAGTGGTGGTATTGCCACTCTAGTTCTCTTCGCAGGAAAGGGGTGAGTGGGGTAGAGTGAAACTTGACTGATGTTCCAGGGTTGCCCCAGTTTACCCTGCTGAAGGCATCAGTCTAAGACCAGTTCTCTCACCACACTCGACTGCAAGATTGAAGGCTAATTTGTGCAGAAGCCTTGGTGTTGTTCTCTTGGTAAGGAGTGAGGTTTCCTACCTCATCTGTCAGCAGAGCTGGAGAACTTCTGGACAGTATGGATCTCTGGCACTGTTCAGGGGTAGGAGGGAGATGCTATCCCATTCCCCTCCCCACTACACCTACTCTCCATTTCCATTTCACTGTCTACCTGGAGGGCAATAAAAGGTCCAGAGCCAGCTCACCTGCCTGGCCATGGCCCTGTGTATGACCTCTGATCACTGGTGGGCAACCGAGGTGGGCCTGAGCAGGCATGAAGAGACCAGATCTATTCTTGGCACCAGTGGGAGGGAGCAGCTTTGCATAGAGGCCCAAAACTGGAGGATGAATGTGGCCTGAGAAGTCCCAAGAAGGCCCCAGAAGGTGGGGAAGATGAAATCCCAAAGACATTTAACCAGGCTAAAGTCTGTTCCCATGACTCAAACATTCCCACAGCTTTTAACTTGGGTTTTTGCCACTTAAAGTTCAAGAAGTTTGATAAACATGAAAGAAACATCATGGAATGCCTTGGAAAAAATATCTCTTGGGCTAAGATCTTGGTGCCCATATCCAAGGTAGGGTTGGATGATTGCAGAGGAGGGTAATAAAGGTGGGCACTGCTCAGCCTGTATCACTCAGCCCTGTTGGCAGATAGAGCCTCCTTCCCAAGGGCTTCACAGGGAAGCTGTCCAAAGACCCTACAGAGCCCTTGCTCCTTGCCAGCTGCAGTAAACTGGTGTAGGAGAGCTTGGGAAGGCCCACCCCCAGAAAATACACCAAGCTTAACTCCTAGTCACTGGCTCTACTCTTCTCTGCATGGTAGACAGCTGTTCTTCTGGCCCAAAGATGATAAAAAATCTAGACAGAACCAAACAAGGTCCTAGCCTCCCAGTCCTAGACCCTGCCTTTCCTCAAACAATGGTCTTTCTACTTTCCCAGTGGCCTCCCTCCAGAAGACACTGCCCTCTGCTCAACACTTTTGGGAGATTAGGGAATAAGTAGCTTCTAGTGGGCACCAGACTCTTCTTAATGGAAAGGTAGGGATGTATCCTGAAAGAAAGCTAGTGGAGCTAAAGGAACACTCCTTCTCTCCTAAGTCCCTATTCTGCACTTCCATTCTTCCAACAAACTCCAGATACCCCACTCAAGAGCTTGAAGCACTGTAGACATGACCCACTCCACCCAATTATAGACACACACACACATGCATACACATACACACACACACACACACACACACACACACACACATTCTTCCACCCCACACACCTCACCAGCCAAGTAGCCATATGCCTTAGGCCACACTAAGTCAGAGTTAACAGTCAGGAAACTGGCCCCCCAACATATCCTTGGAACTTTTTCTGGGACTCAGCCCTTTCTGTTTATGTCCTCTAGGCTATGCACCTCAGCCATGACAGCCCCCAAATGTCTGCAGACATTGCTAAGTATTCATGGTGCAGGTTGCAGGGAGCACACTTGACCCCAATAAAGAGCCATAAAGCAAAGCTCCTGCATGAGAAGGCACAGGGGGGTGGGGGGGTAGGGGGAAGAGGCCCAGAGCAAGGTGTGGGTATAGGGCCATAGGTCTTTGCAAGGAACACAAAACAAAACCTTTGAGAGATTGCTAATGGGCAGGGTCCAAAGCAAGAACCGCTCCCACTTAGGAGCTGGGATAGAGCTGGTCCTTCTACCTCTGCCAGACACAGACTTGGCCAGAGGCATGGATTCCAGTTTACATTCCACCCATG